>NW_004953243.1:0-1450 GCF_000317375.1 Microtus ochrogaster
GTCTAGAATTCATGAGTTCCCATGAGTATGGTTCAACTGTCTGTAGATTTTGCTGTCATGATCTTGGCCACCCCTTGCTCATATAATCCCTCTTGCCTCTCTTCGATTGAAATCCCAGAGCTTAGTCTGGTGCTTGACTGTGGATCTCTACATCAACTTCCATCGCTTACTGGATGAAGGCTCTCTGATGATAGTTAGGGTATTCACTAATCTCATTGCACAGGAAAGTCAGTTCAGTCACCCTCCCCACTATTTCTAGGAGTCTTAGCTGGTATCATCCTTGTGGATTCCTGAGAATTCTCTATTTAGATCACCAATTAGACAGTATCCCAAGATGCAAGGAAGCGCTTACACCGATTGAAGGAAGAGATGGGTAGACACCAGTGCAAGAATACATTTAACAACATAAAGAGCAATGCGGCACCACCAGAATCTAGTAGTTCTACAACAGCAAGACATGAACATCCCAACATAGAAGAAACAGAAAAAAAACCCTTATAATCACTTTTGTGAAGATGATAGAAGCCCTTAGAGAGAAAATTAAAGATTCCTTTAAAGAAATCAAGGAAAAGACAAGCAAAAACTTGGAAGTAATCAATAAATCCCTTATAGAAAGCCAAGAAAACTAAGAAAAAGTCATCAGAGAAGTGAAGGAAACAGTTTAATAGTGAAAATTGAAATAGAGGCAATAAGCAAAACACAAACCGAAGGTATTCCGGTAATAGAAAATCTGGGTAAACAAACAAGAACTCTAGATGCAAGCATACCCAACAGAATGCAAGAGATGGAAGAAAATCTCTGGCATTGAAGAGATGATAGAGGAAAAAGAGTCCTCAGTCAAAGAAGACATTAAAGCCGAAAAATTCATAACACAAAACATCTAGGAAATCTGGGACACCATGAAAAGACCAAGCCTAAGAATAATAGGGATAGGAAAAGGAGGGTAATGCCAGCTAAAAGGCATAGAAAATATTTTCAACAAAATCATAGAAGAAAACTTTCCCAACCTAAAAAAGGAAATGCATATGAAGATACAAGAGCTTACAGAACACCAAAGAAACTGGACCACAAAAAAGTCCCCTCACCACATAATAATCGAATCACTAAACCTACAGAATAAGGAAAGAATATTGAGAATTGCAAAGGAAAATGCTAAGTAACATATAAAGGTAGACCCAACAGACTAACACTCAACTTCTCGATGGAATCTCAGAAAACCAGAAAGTCCTCCACAGATGTTATGCAGACACTAAGAGACCATGGATGTCAGCCCAGACTACTATACCTGGTTCTATGAATTTGTGGTTTCTATTGTTTCATTGTTCTTCAAATTTTGGCTATGTATGTATCAGTAATTTCTTTCTTGCTACTGCTTTTAATATTTTCTCTATTTTGACTCTGAACATTCTTACCATGATAGGATAGGCAGAGTTCTATCTGTTTATCCATT
>NW_004953244.1:0-1449 GCF_000317375.1 Microtus ochrogaster
TATACCTAGAAAACCCAACTAACATGATTACTAATTAGATTAGTTTTGGGGTTTTTTGTGGGTTTTGTTTTGGATTTTTAAGACAGGGTTTCTCTGTAGCTTTGGAGCCTATCCTGAAAACTAGCTCTTGTAGACCAGACTGACCTCAAACTCACAGAGATAGTTTGACTATTATAAATGACTGTTAATATGTAATTTTTAGTTATATGTCACATTTTTAAATGGGCTGTATAAACATAATACCTTAAATAAGAGCAGAAATACATATACACAATGAGGCAAATCAACCTTAAATTTGTATCAATAGACCAAAATCCATAACAATTCAAAGTATTCATCTCTATATTATAACCCCTTTTAAATGAAAATAAACATTTAAAAATAAACATTTTGGGAATTTGAGCATAGTTTTCTCCAAACTGCTTCCTGCTGTTTGTTGGGTCAAGTATTTTTAGGGTTCATGGAGACCTTTTTTGGAGGGTCTTGGTCCATCAAACCACATTAGTCTGGAAGGAATCCACAGGTTCCCATCCTCTGTGGAAACAAAAGCAGAACCTCTTTTCCAAAGCAACATATCTTTAGACCCAAATTTTGAAGTCCAGATACCTTTATGTTGGTTTAGCTTAGCAGCCCCCAGTCTCTTTAAAGACTTTGTTTTAAACCTATTTCCTTCTTTGACTCTCTATAATCTCTTTCTTCTCTCTCCCAAGCCTACATACATTTATCCAACACCATGACCCATTCAGAGGTCTTTTTTAATCTGAATCTGTCTTATTGTGTATCTGTAATCATTTTCTGACCAGGAGCACCTTTTTTTTTTAAATGTTAAGCAGGTGTGACTAGGACCAACTCCATAGCCCCACCTGTTTGCTCTACCCAGTCCAACATGGAGAAGGTATGTTCACTGCCCCAGCTCCAGGGACGCAGCAGGTCTATGTCACCATTAAGCACTTTGTAACATACTGCTCCAGGCCCCATGTAAGTGGAGAACCTTTCGATAGAGCCAGAGTTCATGCCACCAGCATGAACCAGGAAGCTGTCTCTTGAAGCTGTGCAGTTTTTTGCTACTAATGCTGAGTCAGAAAGCCTTCTCTTAAAGGAGTCACACCTCTACTTGCCATCAGCAAACAGCCTATCTGAAAAAAATGTGGCTACCAAGAAGTTCCAATTGACTCCCGTTTTTGTGGGTCTAGAAGCCTTTTTTTTTTTTTTGAAGTTTTCTTAGGTTTTATGTGGAAATTCTTGCTCCACATTGGGTGCATTTTGTAAACAGAGACTGCTCTTTCACTCCTGGCTGCCCAAACCTGAATAATCACACAGAAACTATATTCATTACAAAACTCCTCGGTCAATAGCTCCAGTGTATCCCTAGCTACCTCTTACATCTTAAATTAACCCATTTTTATTAATCTGTGTATCACCATGACGCTGTGGTCTACTGGTAAGGTA
>NW_004953245.1:0-1449 GCF_000317375.1 Microtus ochrogaster
CCCCGAGAGAGAGAGAGAGAGAGAGAGAGAGAGAGAGAGAGAGAGAGAGAAGAGAGGAGAGAGGAGAGAGAGGAGAGAGAACTTATTTGACTTATTCCTCACAGGCACAAATGAACTTTCCTTGTTGGAATGTCCCATCCTCCCCACATCCTGGTATCCTTCTTTGGAGACAGGATTCTTCTGGAATCCTGCCAAAGGCCATGCCAGTGCCTTGATCTGCCCACTGTGTCTATATGCTCCTCCCTGAGACCATGAGGCACCTTTTGCTCTAGACACCTGGCAGCCATTTCTCAAGGGTGGGTCCCATTGACATTCAAGGCCAGACCCTTCCCCTAGCAGCACAGAAAAGCTAGACCTGGGAACACTGGTTTCAGGAGCCAACTCACCTTAGGCCCACACATATGTCATTGTGGGACCCGAATAGTCACTTCTCCAATGCAGTGAAGGTTTCCCCAGACTCAAGAGTGCAAGCCTGCTGAGACAGTATCAGCACCCATATCAAAGGAATTCCCTTCAGTCTGGAAGACCATGTCATCCTCATAGAAGTCATAATTTCCAAGGTCTTACAAACCAATGCAGGAAGATTGTCATGTCAGTGCATAGCATAGGATAGCATCCATTTCTGACGGATGCTGGAAAGTGAAGTTTAGCACACCAGCAGAGGGACTTCAGCGGTCATGAGGGAGGCTGGAAGAACAGAAAACAACATTGCTATAGGCCACATCATGGTGTGGGACCCAAGAACAGATGCGCGTCTGCTGAATGCATACTGCAGCTTAAACCTTGGACATTTGTAGAGATCACAACAAACACACACTTAAAGCCTTCCTTTTTCTTCCTTCTAAATCTTTCTGCAGTTGATCTTAGCCAAACAGCTGAGAAACAATAAAACTTAAGACCCTCAAGTCAGTCAGTCTTACAATCTTGTTGAAAGTCTTTGACACTTCAGGGCCGGAATTTGACTTTAGGTATTTATGCTGCAGTTTCTCTTGAGGAAATTGTAGTGATGGCCAGGAAGTGTGATTACCTTTTTAAACTGTTTGAAAAAAAGATAATTTTAAAAAGCTGTTTGAATATAGTCACCCTGTGCCTGTCTTCATGGTCTGACTTCCTGCCTTAACCTGGACGAATCCATGTTTGTCCCTTGTGAGTGAGGTACCTGTGTTGTCTTAAATGGTAGCTTTATGATCTTTTATTTCTATACAAACCTGAGATTGGAGTGTCGAATGAACTGGCTTCTTCTGAAGACAGCAGGAAGAAACCGCCCTGGCCTTTCCTAGCTTCAGGGCTTTGCAACAGTCCATGGCCTTCCTTGCCTTATAGATATCTCTATCTTTACCTCCTGTCCTCCGCATCATTTTCTCTCTGTGTCTCTTCAAATTTCCCTTTCTCATAAGGCCACCAGGCATCAGGAATGTTTTATTAGGCCCATCTTAATTATCCCCTTTT
>NW_004953246.1:0-1448 GCF_000317375.1 Microtus ochrogaster
AGCAGAGTCTGCACCCACCACCAGATGCCATCTGTCATTTCACACTCAGGTTTAAAAAGGTAAAGGGACTCAAACAGTGAACAGCACAACAGCAGACAGCTGGTCAGATAACCTTAAATAAGTTACATTTCACTGAAATTATTTTGGCACAATGGATTACAATTGGAAAAATCTTCCAAGCATTAAGCAAACACCAAAAAGAAAACGTATTAAAAAAAACAGCATTCATACAAATGTAAAAATCACAAAGCACATCAGAGCAATCATAAAAATTTACTGAAGAAATAAGCCAGAAAAATGGATATAACGTATTCATGGGTAATGAATTCAAAGTAACACATAAACTTAATGTAGTTAAACAAATTCAGAAATACATCTAATTTAGGAAATGCTGAAGACTAAAGTGCCAAGAACAGAGACACATGCCATAGAGAGTAGTTAGGCCTGCACTTGGATTCAGCTTTGTACAAGGACACAAAAAAGTATTGGGGGCTAGAGATGCAGCTCTCTGTAGAGGGTGCTCACCTGGGACTCCTAGGGACCTAGCTCAGTCTTCTGGACTATGAGGCAAGGAGCAAGCAGCCAACCATGTTCATGGTTGACAGATTTGGTATACATAGTAAAAACAGGAAACAATGAATGAGTCCAAGACAACTGCCTATATATACACTAATCCGAACATTCATTTGAAAGAGCAATACAGCAAGTTTTCCATGAAGTAGGTGGAAAGGAAGACTACCACAATGATACCCAGGATGGAAGAGACCCAGAACATACAAGGACCAAGTAGCCAACAATCAAAAAAGATGTAGGTGGGTCTCCCATCTAAATGTTGTTTCATTGGTTAATTAATAAAGAAAACTGCTTGGCCTGATAGGTCAGAACATATGTAGGCAGGGAAGACAGAATAGAATGCTGGGAGGGAGAAGCCAGTAAGATGCAGGTGCTATAGCTCTCCTCTCCAAGATGGACACAGGTTTAAGATCCTTCCTGGTAAGACACCACCTCGTGGTGCTACACTCATTAATAGAAATGGGTTAATCAAGATGTGAGAGTTAATCCATAAGAGGCTAGAGCTAATGGGCCAGGCAGTGTTTAAAAGAATACAATTTGTGTGTTGTTATTTTGGTGTAAAGCTAGCAGTGCGGGAGCTGGGCAGGAACGTAGCTCCTTGCGCTCCTCACTACAAAAAAAGAACAGCAGAGCTGTATTGTTTCTACTCTAAACAGAACATGAAACTGAATGTATAAATAAATATGATTACATTTACCAAATCACAAAAATGTTTAGTGAACTGAGAATTCAGGATACAGAAGATATGAAGTACAAAATGGTATGGATTCTTCATGAACCCAGTTTCCTTTCTGAGTATACAAAATCAAACATGCACACATATAGATATGCAAAAATACTTTAACATATTGCCCACATAACCATTAGAAAAAGTT
>NW_004953247.1:0-1448 GCF_000317375.1 Microtus ochrogaster
AAAAAAAAAAAAAAAAAAAGCAGCTCATGTGAGAGCTGAGAGACAGAATGAGGTCACTGAGTGTGGTAAGGAAAGATTGTATCAACAACCGAGGCTCTGGCTTCAACCGAGGCTCTGGCTTCCTCTGTCAAGCTTTCAGTGGTCAGAGAACTAGTACAAGTCTGACCAGAAATTTGGAGCCGAGTCGAGAAAGCATCTCAGGGTGAGAGAATATAACAGGAACATGTCCAGCGCAGATGTGCTGAGTGAGATGCCCTCTGGGAGTTATTGAATTTTGCAGTTTAAAAGTTTGTGCATATATTGTTTCAGGGATGAGCACTCTGCATTGGATAACCAATAATGGGGCTCAGCCTTGGGTGAAGCAAAGTCCCCCCTGCTTCCAGCAGTCATTGGTTACTGTCGTTCTTTGTCTAGGGATAGAACCCCATGAAAATTTCCCCTTCCCAGTTAATATGTCCACTGATGTTACTATTGTCTCAGTCTTGCGTATGCAGCCATTTCCAGGAGAAACCGTTTCATAGCTGACTTTCCGGTATTCTGGCTCTTAAAATCTTTCTGTCCCCTCTCCCTTGATGTTCCCCGAGCCATAGACGCATGAACTGTGATGTAGATGTCTCCTGAGTAAATTGGGAGCATGGGGACCATGGGGTGGGTAGAAGGGGAGTGGAGAGGAAGGGAGGGGAGCAGAGAAGAATGTGTAGCTCAATAAAATCAATAAAAAAATTTTTTAAAGGCTCTCTGGTTATAAGATTATTTTTTTTTGTCACTGGTGTTAATCTGATCACTAGGCAGTTGGTGTGATTTTCTTTATCTTTTTTGTTGGTTTTAGGCAGGATTCCTCTGTGTAACAGCTCTGGCTGTCCTTGAACTCACTACCAGGCTGGCCTTTAACTCAAAGACCCACCTGTCTCTTCCTGCTGGGATTAAAAGCGTCACCACTCCCTGGCTCAAAGATTTATTTATTTTTTGTGTATATGAGTGCTCTAACTGTGTGTACATCTGCATGCCAGAAGAGGGCATCAGACCCCATTATAAATGGCTGTGAGCCACCCTGGAGTTGCCAGAAATTGAACTCAGAACCTCTGGCAGAGCAGTCAGTGCTCTTAACCTCTGGCCATCTTTCCAGCCATGTTGCCTTTTCTTAGAGTTCACTGTGTCTTGCTACCCAAGCTTATTTATCACATCTTGAGCAATTTCAGCCTGTATTTCCAATATGTTTTCTGTGTTTCCCACTCTTGCAGAAATTCATATTAGACATTTTCTAGCTGCCCTAAGCTATCTGATGCCCTGCTTGCTCACTCCCCCCGTCTTGTTTAGTCTTGAATGTTTTCTAACGTTATGCCTGTAGTAATATGAGCGGTGGGCTGCTTCCCGCCACCCGGCAGCCATCACGGCTAGCTTTGCCCGAAATAATTACACGGACACTGTATTCTTTTAAACACTGCTTG
>NW_004953248.1:0-1448 GCF_000317375.1 Microtus ochrogaster
AGAATGGAAACACCCTCTAAGAATTAGAGTTAATTGTATCCCTAGGTCAAGAAAGATTTCAAACTATTTTGTTCCTTATCAGACACTGTGTTATGTGGCCAAAATAGACTGTTGACTGTGCTATCTGGCGTGAGTTGCATACGTGCTTGGCCATTCTCTCATTGTCAGACATTGGTTGGTATAAGGTGGTGAGACCCTTCGCTCAGTTTGACTCTACCCTGAGCAAAGCATGTACGTGTCCTTACTTTAGTGGAGTAGAAAGTTATACTTTAATAGATGAAAGCGGTCTCCATTTTTCATTTTTTTCTGCGGGGTGTGGTTAAAGATCATAACAATTAGAACAGACATGCTGACAATACTGAGATACCCATTATAAATATAATATTGATGCATGGAGGAATGTAGTGTTTAAACAGATGTGAATGTTTTTATTTAACCATGTATAAAACTTGAGTTTACCACCAGACTACTTTTGGGGTATATCAGCTAATCATATATTTAAAATAACTTCCCTGATATCCTTTCTAAAAGCTGAAATCCTGATCGTTACAGTTAAGAAAAGTATGAAGTGGAGCTGGAGAGATAACTCAGCAGTTAAGAGTTCCCATTGCTCTTGTGGAGGGCCTAGGTTCCATTCCCAGCACCTACATCTTAGCTCACAACCACCTGTAACTCCTGGGTGATCTGATGCTTTCTTCTGACTTGTGTGGCTTCCAGCATGCTTACGGTATACATACATACACCCAGCCACACATGTATATGCATAAAAATAATTGAATAATTTTCCAAAACAGAAACATAAAATGTCAGCGAGAATTTTTAATAAGCACAAAATCAAGGTACAATACCCACAACGTGTATGTTGTCAGGTATTTAACCAAGATATTTATCCATCTATTAGCTCATATATCAAACTTAACATTCTCAGAACATACTGGCACTGGTCACATTTATGAGCTTCCAAAAGAAAAGATATAAAAACCAATAGATTTAGGATTACATCGTGGGCCACCAGTTTTAGAACTCTTGTTTGAATAGGAAGACTTACAGAGCTTGCTAAAAATTTAAAGAATCTGAACATCTTGAGGGAGGCTGTGACATCTGTCTTTCTCAGCATGATTCTGAGTTCTAAACAAGTTTAGCCATTCTCTTCTGAGCCAAGTGTAACATAGTCAGGGTTGGCACTGTGTTCAACTCTATTTCATTAGAATGGGATTCTTACTGCTGTCCTTACAGCTTCTTCACTGGGAAGTAACACAATTTTCTCAATAGTATTCACTTGAAGAGTGGCAATACAGATATTAACAAAATAGATGCTAATTAAATTAGTGTTTAATCCAAGTAGGGATGTTTTAGCTTTCATTCAGTTGCCCAGATCAACAACTGGCCACAAAATATTGGTAATACTGCAACATATCTAGTTTTAATATTTGATTTCCATTTTTTTT
>NW_004953249.1:0-1448 GCF_000317375.1 Microtus ochrogaster
TTAATATTTTAATATTTAATATTTTGCTCGGAAGCATTCTTTTTGTTTTTTTCTGATATTGGAGAAATTTTAACCTGTGTTTTCCATTGCTGCAACAAATCATGCCTTCAGAAATTCATTGCTATGTTAACCACATATGATTTTAAGTTTTCTATTTGTCCTTCTGGCCCTATATCCTCATTCAATCTTTTTCTTTGTTTTACCTAAGATAACGTGCCAGTTCTAAGAAGTTAAACATTTATCTCCTGAAGAGACCAATCTTTATGCCAAGGTTATGGTAAAATTATTGTTACATCTATATCTGTGTCTACTAAACCCTCAATTTCAGTGCCATTTATATGTATTTTTAGCTTTTTGTCCCTGATCATTTATAGCATCTTGCCAAGATACTTGTTTTCTTGTTTCTCCTGACATTTTTGTTGTATCTCTAGAAGTTGTCCTGTCTTTGGTCACATCTAGAACAATGTTGGTTTGAACAACAGGCATTAAGTCTTTTAATTACTTCATGAATGAGTTTCTCTGATGCTGATAAGGATGAACCAAATTTGATAATGTTACCTGCAGGAGGCCCCTTAGAGCGTTTCCTGATGTCAAACAGCTTTCTTGTCTATGCCTTGTTGATCTGCATTCATTAGTCCAATGCCAGCCTTTGCCATACCTTCTGCATACTCCAGACGTCTGGGACTTTATATTTTATTATCTCTAGAAATTACATAGCGGACAATGAGGACTACTGAGAACTCAAGAACAATGGCAATGGGTTTTTGATCTACTGCACATACTGGCTTTGGGGGAGCCTAGGCAGTTTGGATGCTCAACTTACTAGACCTGGATGGAGGTGGGCGGTCCTTGGACTTCCCACAGGTCAGGGAACCCTGATTGTTCTTCGAGCTGATGAGGGAGGGGGACTTGATCGGGGGAGGGGGAGGGAAATGGGAGGCGGTGGTGGGGAAGAGACAGAAATCTTTAATAAATAAATAAATTTAAAAAAATAAAAAAAGAGAGGTGGGGATAGAGAGTAGTGGAATATATGTAATAAGAAGGAAGAAATGAGACAGACAACTTGATGGAAGAAGAAAGGAAATCAACAGAAAAAAGGGCAGGGGTGGAGGGGAATGAATGCAAACAAGGCATAATGATACATATGTATGAATATTTCTTGACGAAATCCATCATTTTCTATATGTATTAGTTACTTGTTGCTAGAACAAAATACTTGACAAAAGCAACTTCTGGAGGAAGGATTTAATTTAACTCAAAGTTCAATGGTATAGGTCATCACAGTGAGAACCTCATGGTAGCCAGAGATTGAAGGAAATGGGCATACTGTATATATAGTAAAGAAACAGAGAGCAAGCCGGGCGGTGGTGGCGCACGCCTTTAATCCCAGCACTCGGGAGGCAGAGGCAGGCGGATCTCTGTGAGTTTGAGGCCAGCCTGGTCTACAG
>NW_004953250.1:0-1447 GCF_000317375.1 Microtus ochrogaster
AAAAACCAAAAAAATAAATAAATAAATAAATAAATAAATAAATAAATAAAGAAAGAAAGAAAGAAAGAAAGAAAGAAACTGCTTTGAGCCTATAGCAGAGCAGGGCTGAACAGAGTTAGGTGGGGAAAACTAAACTGAATGCTGTAAGAAAGAAGACAGAGTCAAGGAGAAGCTATGTGGCCCCACCAGAGACAGCTGTCAGATGGAACTTTACTTGGTAAGCCATAGCCATGTGGTGATACAAAGATTAATAGAAATGTATTAAATTAAGATCTAAGAGTTAGCCAATAAAAAGTTAGAGCTAATGTACCAAGCAGTGATTTAATTAATACAGTTTCTGTGTGATTATTTTGGGTCTGGGAAGCCAGGAATAAAACAAATGGCTTCCTACAACAGTTCAACATGGAAATTAGCTCATATTTTTGGGCCTCCTAAGCTTTTCATGACAGTGAGACATGTCTGCTCCTTGTAGCACCAATCTACTTAATAAAAGGATGATGGAATTGAAGAACCTCCATATGGACTTTGCTTTCACTGTGGCAAAGCAAGCCATTTTGAAAAGAAACTGCCTTTGCTTTTTTGCTGACAGCATATTATACAAATTGGACAAGCAGGACAAAACAGAAAGCAACTGCCAATATAAGTTAGGATAGTTCTTCAAAAGTCTTGCTTCACAGAGTCTGTCAGATATTCTAGGCTGTAGGTCAAAGATGAATGCCCTAAAGTTGTAGAGGAACCTTAGGTGACTGTCCAGGCAGCCATATATTTTTGCCCTGGCTATATGTATATAGTTTGGGAAGCTGTTTGCTCTGTATTTCCTGTTTACTCAGGTAACATTATATCCTTCTTAGGTCTCTGATGGAGTTGAAAACAAGGTATCTATAGTTTTCCTTGTTACCAAATTCAGAAAAAGAACTTATACAAGAGATATAAAGTTTATAAGGCCAATGCTTAAATCATTTAAGAAAATATTTTAGGTCTAAAAAGATACTTTTGGGTTGGTAATACAAGTTTGGATGGAAAGTGAGCCAAGTACATAACTTTGGACCCACCATTATAGGATAGACAGTGAAATATTTTCTCTGAATTTGTCAAGTGGACTAGATATTGTAAATTTAATTCTTACATGATAATTGTTCTTATTGTATGTAGTCTTACTATGTTAAGGCTAAAGCCTTTCTTTTATTTAGACAAAAAGAGGAAATGTTGTAGAATATTTGTTTAACTATGTAAAGATGTATTGCATTTGTTTAGCTATGTAAAGGTGTGTTGCATTTATGTTGTGGAATATTTGTTTAATTATGTAAAGATGTGTTGCTATTTTATCTTGCCTGCCTAAGGTACCTACCTGAATGGTCTAATAAAAAACTGAATAGGCCTGGCGGTGGTGGCGCACACCTTTAATCCCAGCACTCGGGAGGCAGAGGCAGGCGGATCTCTGTGAGTT
>NW_004953251.1:0-1446 GCF_000317375.1 Microtus ochrogaster
GACCAGGCTGGTCTCGAACTCACAGAGATCCGCCTGCCTCTGCCTCCCGAGTGCTGGGATTAAAGGCGTGCGCCACCATCGCCCGGCTAAATTTTAGCATTCTTATAACATCTAATTATCTATAGTCCAATATTCCCATTTTGCCAGTTGTCACATTAATGTCCTTTACAGCGGAAAGTTTTCTACAAGAGTCTAATTAAGGACTGAGTTCTCATTTGGCGAGCATGTCTCTTTGGTGTCTTTATGTGAAATGGCTCCACTGCCTTTGTTTCATGGCACACATTTCTGCACAATACCGCAGGACATTTTGCAGAATGGTCTTTATTTGCGCTTGTCTGATGTTTCTCATAATTAGATCTGCTCTAAGCATTGGGGTGGTGTTGGGGAATATGATTTCAAGTTGAGTTGCTTTTGTTTATGCTGCATTTGTTTAACCCTGTGAAGTTGTGACTCTTTACCTGTCTAAAACATCCGATGGTCTAATAAAGAACTGAACAGCCAATAGCAAGTCAGGAGCAAGGATAGGCGGGGCTAGCAGGCAGAGAGGATAAATAGAAGGAGACCTGAGGAAGAGGGAGAGCAAGAGAACAAGAAGAGCAGGGTGCTAGGAGCCAGTCACCCAGCCACACAGCAAACCATGAAGAAAGAAGGAAAAAAAAGGTATACAGAAATAGGGAAAGATAAAAGCCCAGAGGCAAAAGATAGCTGTGATAGTTTAAGGTAAGAAAAGCTGGCAAGGGGCTGGAGAGATGGCTCAGTAGTTAAGAGCATTGCCTGTTCTTCCAAAGGTCCTGAGTTCAATTCCCAGCAACCACATGGTGGCTCACAACCATCTGTAATGAGGTCTGGTGCCCTTTTCTGGCCTGTAGGCATACGCGTAGGCAGAATATTGTATACATAATAAATAAATAATTTTAAAAAAAAAGCTAACACCAGAGGCAGTCAGGGTGTCAACAACACCCGCCAAAGCTCACAGGGCACAGCTGGAGGTAGTCTACCCTCTCCCCTGCCTGCCCCACACCTCCACAGTAGGGGTCCTGGAGGGCTCGCTGCCTCCTCGGTGCAAACAGCTCAGCAGGGACCCCAGAACAACACCTTCTGCTGTCCTTTACACTGTAGCCAGTCACGGTACTTCCGGGTATATACCCAATGAAAGCAAGCATTTAGGGAGCATGGGACATCTCCAGAGCAAAATCCAAATCCCACTTAAAACCCTATTCAGGAGCTGGCAAGATGGTTCAGTGGGTATCGGTGCTGGCTTGTCACCCGAGGTTAGTCCCTGGAACCTGTGTAAAGGTGGAAGGACAGAAACAACCCCACAAAGTTGTTCTCTGACCTCCACAGAGATCACTGATACAATGATGCCATTAATAAGACATTTTTACCGGGGGAGGAGGCTTAGGACAGTAAACCACTGAGGCTGTCTTGAATGTGCACACGCAGGCC
>NW_004953252.1:0-1446 GCF_000317375.1 Microtus ochrogaster
CATTAGGAGGGTTGAGAGCCACGGGTTTAGAGGCTTTCTAGGCCTTCCCACTCCGCTTCCTTACATTTGCTCATTTGCAGTGGACCAAACTCCACACCTGGTCTCATCCAGTCCTCAGAACCTCGACATCCTCGAATTCATTTAAGTTGCCGTTTTACAGAGATGAAAACTCAGGCTTGGAGACGGGAACACAGCGTCACTGTGGTTTAGGAGGAAACACTTGTCTGCGGGAAAAGAGACCTGGGTCCTATTCCTGGCCCTGCTCTCCATGGTCAGGCGTACATCCTCTCCTCTCAGACTTCCTTGTCTGCAAGAGTAGCTGACCAGATGGAGTCATATACCCATCCGGTCCCAAGAGGGCTGCTGTGGTCCTCCTGAGGCGACCAGGAGGCTCCTTGCAGGGGGACAGCAACACAGCAGGACCTGCTGGGCCATCTGTTCATGTGCTACACTTCACACCTCTGTCTCTGCAGCTACACAGTTACAGTTTCTTAATCCTACCAGCAAGATGTTTAGAGTTCCATTAACTCCCCCATTAGACAGGACATGCCAAGCTGCTAAGAGCACCCTGGGGAGTGACACCTCACACTGTCATCTGCCTTTCATGAGATTTGTTTTTAAACTAGTGTTTGTGCTTATTAAAATATCGACTATGGGTTTAAAACCAGGGAACTCAAGACCTGAGCCCATGCAAAGGTGGAAAGGGGGACCGTGGCCCATTCACTACTATGAAGGGGACAGCTGAGGGGCTGGGAGCTGCCCAGCTGCCTTTGGGAAGCTTCCGTTTGCTGGTGGGAGTTGTCACCCGGCTGTAGTGGCATTTCAGTTATATTTTAATAAAGAAAGACTGCCTGAAGATCTGAGAGAAAAACAGTCCTGCTGGCCAGCCTTTACAGACCAAGTTACGGTAACACGCACCTTTAATCCCAGTAACCACAATGACACAAACCTTTAATACCAGGAGCCACACTAGTTGCCATAGAAATCGGGAGGTGCATGCCTTTAATCCCAGTGGTACACTCCTTTAATCCCAGCCCTAGAAAGGAATATAAGACGTGGGGAGACAGCTCTCAGACACAGTCTCATCCTGAGATTCCCGGAGGCAGGATCGCCATTTCAGACTGAGGTTGAGGTAAGAGCCCATGACTGGCTATTTTGCTTTTCAGATCTTCGGGATGAACCTCAGTTTCTCTCTCTGAGTTTTTATTAATTGTGCTGCACCCTGTGAATTAAAGCAGCAGCTGCAGACAGATGTGGGTAGATGCCCACAGAACTAGAGAGGGAGGCAGCAAGGCCTTGTGAGCATGGTGGACAAACTGAGTTTGAATCTGAGCTTTGTCAAAGGTGCTGTGAGCTAATATTCTCTCTCTCTCTCTCTCTCTCTCTCTCTCTCTCTCTCTCTCTCTCTCTCTCACACACACACACACACACACACACACACACACA
>NW_004953253.1:0-1446 GCF_000317375.1 Microtus ochrogaster
AAAAAAAAATACAGAGAGCCAACAAATCTTTACATGTTAACCCTTTTTGAAGTTTTAAAAAGTCATTTGCTCCCATTGTTTTCCTACCCGTTGGGAATGAAAGCCAAGCTTCCATGGGGTGAGGCTTTAATCATCACATTACACCCCCAGCTCACTTGTCAAGTTCCCAGCTCAGCTGCACAGTGGCAATGGTCAGACATACTCTTTTCTTTAACTCTTCATTTTCCCCTTTTGTATTTTTTATAATAACATCTTCAAAAACAGAAACATCATCTTGTTGATTTTGACAACTACATCTATTATGTTCCATATAGTGAAATGCTCTTTCAGTATTGAATGAGTGGTTTTATATAGAGCTAGCAAGAGTAAAATTACAAATAAAAAGTAGCCAAGTAGAGAGAAGTGGCAAAGAAACATCATCAAATCAGGGGCTTACATTACCCAGCAGGAAGGACAAGAGTAGCCCACGTGAGAGAGAAAGCAAATGTAATCTCAAATAACACCCCGGTATTACTGATTAGAGAGACCCTGTTGAAACAGTCGTGCTGAAGCCCGACAGCTTTGATGACTTTGGATAAGAACAGTTCCACAGGCTCACATGCTTGAATCCTTGGTCCCCATTGGTAGAAATGTTGATAAGGTAGTAGGGTATGTGGCTTCTTTGAGGAGGTGTCTCTGAGGGTGGAATTTGAGCAGCTGCTGCTCCTAGAGCAACCTCTACTTCCTCTTTCAGATCTAGAAGGGAGCTCTCTCTGCTGTGCCTGCTGCAATCCAGATCTCCAAACCAGGGAAACAAAACGTGAGTCCAATTAAATGTTTTCTTTTGTAAATGTTTTGCTTTGGCAGTGAAGTCTCCTGACAGCAATACAAAGTAACTAATTCTGTGCCTTGTAGGAAAGTTTCTGGTTCCATGACTGAGCTTCCTGTTTGTTGCTCCCCCAGTAGTTATCTTTATAACATGAGACAAGCAATAACCTCTTTCGGCAATGATTGCTCTAGCTGTTCTTACCCTCTGTTCTGGGGGGCTCAATGGCTTGAATACCTTTAATTGTTTTCTGTCCTATTTTCTTCTCATCACAGGGGTGAGAAAGAGGGAGTCTGTCTGAGGAAGGGCTCCTGAAGTACGTTTGAGAAATGCTTGTGTCTGAAATTGAAGGAGTCATGCTCTTAGATTTGGCTCCCAATATGTATAAACAGTGCATATCAATTTACCAACAGGAGAAGGAGTAGGCATGTCTTCTGCTAACACTGCTCAGCTCCCTACTCACTGGCTATACAAATCTTCTCAGTCACCACCTCCATGTGTGCTCCATAGTTGAGGGCACTGCCCTCATAAATGCCATTGGTAAGTGTCATTCAGCTCGTTTCTGTGTTAATGGGGTATGCCCTATTTCACCTATATATCAACAGTGTCTGATCAGGTAGGCAACTAAGAGTGAATAAAGA
>NW_004953254.1:0-1445 GCF_000317375.1 Microtus ochrogaster
GTTAAAACATAGGTGGGTGGAGTAAACAGAACAGAATGCTGGGAGGAAGAGGAAGTGAGCTCAGACTCAACAGCTCTGCTCTCGGGAGCAGAAACATCATGCTCCCCTCTCCTGGGCAGACACACACGATGAAGCAAGCCGCCAGGTCAGACATGCTGAATCTTTCCCAGTAAGATGGGAGCTACACAGTTTATTAGAGATGGGTTGATCCGGATATGAGAATTAGCCTAGAAGAGGTTAGATAGAAATGGGCCAAGCAGTGTTTAAATAAATACAGTTTGTGTGTTGTTATTTCGGGGCATAAGCTAGCCAGGCGGCCAGGGTGCTGGGGACATAGCCCTGCCGCCCCTGTTACAACAGAATGGCGCCCAGACATGATGGACTAAATCCACTTAAAAACCTGAGAAGGCTTAAAAATAAGGGAGAGAGAGTTTAACACAGAATTTTGCTGTTTGTTGGTTATGTGATGTAGAGAGATTTCCTGATTCGGCAACAGCAGAAAAAAAAAACACTCTGTCATTTTAAAACGCGGCTTCCTGGGACTGTGCCACCAGTGCAAACTCTGGCTTTAAAGTATTTCAAGGTCTTTTATGGGACTGGATGTTTGTGTTCCCACTTGAGATAGGAAGGAGAGTGCTCTAAGACCATGCTGATGGCTCAGTGCTCCCCGCACCTGGGCAGGGAGCTGAATCAGGCTTAGGCAGGCCGGAGAGCATGTTGGATTCCTGCCGCCATACAGAAATGTGTTTTTAGACTGCGCAGTGCTCTGCCTGTCAGATTTGAATGTAACTTGGATGAAAAAAATTTCTGTGCTGCATGCTCAGTCTCAGAATTAAAGTGCTGAGTGCCACTCCTACCTGGCAGCCCCAGAGCTAGCACAAAATGGTACGTTCTCCATTTTGAAAATTTCCTTGACTCAGCAGCAGGAAAAAACCTGTGTTGTTTTAAAATGCCAGCTTTCTGGGCCTTCCTGCCAGGGAAACTCTGACTGTTTGAGGCAGGATGGCCAACTACAGAGAGAGGACTTGTGTGTTTTCTGTGAACATAATGCTGCAACTTACTTGCTGGCAGGAACCTTGAAATGCCATAGAGTTGTGGCAGTAAACATGGCTACAGCCAGTACCTCAGCCAGGAGGCTGGAAAGCCAAGGAATGGACTTGATCTAGCAGACAAAGCCACACCTTTAATCCTACTGATATTGCTTGGTAAATTAAAGACTCATATGGTCAGAAAAAGAGAGATATATAGTAAAGAGAGATTCAAAGACAAAGAAAATTTCTAAATGGTTTACAATGTGTTAAAAATATATGCAAGCTAAAATTTGAAGTTCTTTAAGTAAAAAAAAAAAGGAAGAGAGTTGTTGTGTGTGGTAGTACACACCTTTAATCCCAACACTTGGAAGGCAGAGGGAGATTGACCTCTGTGACTTCAAGGTGTGGTAGCAC
>NW_004953255.1:0-1445 GCF_000317375.1 Microtus ochrogaster
AAAATGGCATTGCTGCTAGATTCCAGGGACTTTGTGTTTTATAATAGCATTACCAAATTTGCAGAAAACAAATGGTAAATGTTAGAACTTTATTCTCATAATTAAGTAAAATAAAAGAAACATAAAAAAACCTTTTTATGTAATTGAGATGTAGAAACTGGCAGTAAGTAGGATTATGTCTAGTCTCCTAGTGACGATCAGTGCATTGAACTAACTTGTGAGTGATTACTAGTGGATTTATAGCAAAGCGTACTGTTTACTGTCGTTTGTGTTGTACATGAAGCATTTCCCAATTGAAAGGATTAAAGAAAACTTTTCAGTTTTAGGATTTTATTTTATTAATAAATATCTAAGATACTTCTGAGGTCTAGAGGAAGAAGGGAAGATAATCAGCAATATTCTACTTAGAACAGCAGAACTCTGATCAAGGTCACAGCTGTAACAGGTGACAGGGTGCACCCAGGGGAAGTAGTACAATCAAAACAAGTCATTCCTGTGTGCAATTCTGCAGAAACAAACCACAGAGGAACAGTTGGCTGTGGACACACCACACAGAGAGCCCAGCAATCACACATATTTGTAGGGCTTTAGTGAGGAAGAGTATAAACAAGTGGGAGGGATGGAGGGAACCCTGGAAGGAAGGGGAGAAAAATGCAGTCATTAAGGCAGACTTAAGCTTTCTGCTCTGCTGGGAGACAACTTGACACAGCTGCATGCCCATTTCTCTCACCTTGTCTCTCCAAGTAGCCACCTCTAATGCATCATTTTCTAGCAGCAAACAGAGCCCTCGGAAGCGGAATTAATTGACTCCAGTGACCAATACTTTACTTGATTGCTAAGATTTTACCTCAGGTGGAGTAGCAATGATTCAATTACTCTCTAAACTAATTGGGGAAGGTTACTGTTGCTAGAGTTGTTCAACATTAAAGTACTTTGGGGTGGGGAATAAGGTTTAAAGGTTAAATAAAAAAGCCTTTCCTATTATTATTCAAATTTTAAATGAGACTTTAGAAAAATATCTGCTAATATCTTAGTTATTGTATAGTAATATATTTACTTTTTTATAAAAATATGTTTCAACTATTTGTTAGAAAACATATTGGTCATAATGATTACATGTATCTGATTAAATCAGCCCTATATATATATATATCAGCAGTTTTGAAATAATATTACTGCTAAATCCAGGCTCCTTTTATCTATCAATGTGATGCTTCTGATTCTGTGTTAATTAAATTAGCAAATGTTCTCTTTCATAAAAACACTTTATTTTTATAATACTTCATTTGTTCATGTCAATCAATTTGCATATCTTTAGTTAAATTACATTTTGTTGCCTTTGTTGTGCAAAGTCTTTGCAAGCCTTTCAGTATTTTAATAAATATAATCAAAAATTTTAAAGTAGTAGACTCTTTAAAAGTAATAGACTCGCCGGGCGATGGTGG
>NW_004953256.1:0-1445 GCF_000317375.1 Microtus ochrogaster
CTCAATCGTGCCACAAGGACATATGCTCAACTATGTTTATAGCAGCTTTATTTGTCATAACCAGAAACTGGAAACAACCTAAGTGCTTCTCGACCGAAGAATGGATAAGGAACATGTGGTATATTTATATAACAGAATACTACACAGCAGGAAAAAAATGACAGCTTGAATTTTGCAGAATAATCAAATTTTATAAATAAACTGCTGACTGCAATCTTAAGTTATTCATTTTTTCATGCCCACCACCAGAGCAGTAATGTGCTCTAATAATCATTTTCTGAAAATAGCAAAAATAGAGGTTAAAATCAATCTTTTAAAATGAATATCTATCACAAATATTGAATACTGCACATGATTTTTGGCTAATGAACAGTGATGTTTGTAGTACTGTTTGTAATTTGGTTTACTGAAGGTCATTTGGATTTAGTGACTTGGTCCCTTGTAAAACCCAGTCAGAATTTTTTATAAATTATGTCCCATTCCTTTCCCATATGACATTTTCTGTGCTGTTAAATAAATATAGAGCATTGGTCCTTGTTAGAAACAGAAAGACACATAGAAAGACACAGATGCACTCAGACAGAAGCAGACATAGCTACAGACACAGGGAGAGATTTACCAAGACAACCTTCCAGAAGGTGGAGGTTTAGACCAATACAACAGACAGGGAAGATGGAAGACACAGGAAATGCAAAGTAAAGAGTTCACTCTCGCTTAAGCAACACAAAGGGAATGCTTTTATTTTCTTCCATAATGAGACAAAGACACATTCTTGGTGACTCACAGTTTCTGACTTAGAGTTTACTATTTATGATTCTACCCACCCTCATTTATTAGCATATTGAAAAATCACTTTCCTGAGTCCCTTTGTTTTTTGTATCTTTTTAACCTTTCCTTCAAAATTAGAGTTGCTCTGCCAGTGATGGTAACCTGACTGGTCACTCTATTACATATACTGCTGGATCGTGCTGGGTATTTCAGGTTCATCCTTATAGAGAAACTGGGAATGATTGGCTATCAGCTGCTGAAAACAATGGTAGATTAAAAGGTTAAATGTTAACAATATTCTTAATCAAATTTTGGAAAATATATTTAATCTTTATAATTTAATTGCTTTCAGTTTACACTGAATTTACCTTCTGATGTTTATTTTCTCCTCTTGCTGTCTACTTGCATGTTTAAGGCAATGTCACTTAAAAATCAATTTAACTCTAAGAGCTGAGCTTCTAATAGGGATATTGCTTTAAAATAAAATGGAATAGTAAGGGAAAGCACACGAAGTGAAGCAAGCTGGAAGTGCACTCTCTAGAAATAAGTCATATAGACTGAGAACTTGATGTACACTGTACGCCTCCACAAGTACCATTCATTTTGCCTACTAAAAACAGGGGCAATGAAGATTATATTACTCAGTCAAAAGCTACTGAATCTTCACTTCCAATGAC
>NW_004953257.1:0-1445 GCF_000317375.1 Microtus ochrogaster
CTATCCAGTGCACATCAGCAATTACACACGATCCTATTCAACAAAAGAGAAGAGTTTCTTAGCATGTAACTCCAGAAGCCTCCAAAATCCATTGTATGTCTCCCTCTTGAGCAGTCAACACCCATGCTAGAGGGTGTCTTGTCCTCTCCTTGGGGGCCTCTCTTTAACCCTGTGCTCAAACATGCGAACATCTGTCCTTTCAAATGACAACTCTGAAAGAAGTGGACTCCTAAGGAGAGGAGACGCTTTGATCTGTTGAGCTGTGTGAAAACCACAATAGATCTCTATGGATGCAGTTCTCCTGAGTCATCGCTCAGACTGGGTGGCCTTTGAGTTAGCCATGCTCCCGTGAGAACCCTCTCCCTCAGACACACACCCTGATTAACTCATTGGATACCCGAGAAATAAAAGAGAAAACCAGCTCTGCTTCATAAAAGTAAACAAATGTAAAAAGAGGATTAATGTGTGCACATGTGTTTGGTTTTCACATATTGGTCACAATCTGATCCCTTCTTGCTCTGGGCTTTCCCACCCTCAGAATGAAAGACACCATCCCACTAAATGCCATTCATGGAAAGCTGCTCTTGGGGGCTCTGCAAGGGTCGAAGCAGCTTCTCGATCAAGTTTTGTCTGCCCCTGTTACAGTGCCAGCTGTCAGTGGTGGACCTGGTGTGCATCATGCACAGAAAAGCCTAGTAGCCAGGCATCCCATGTAGGCATCAAGTTACAGATGACAAGAGGTGAGCTTTTGACTCTGGGAAGATGGATGCAAAAGCCTCCGATGTCTGTATGTGCTGCTGCTCTGGCCTCATCCACATCAGTTGACACAAGAGATGTTCATCTATGTGGATCAGGTAGGGAAGACATCTCAGAAACACAAGGCTGATTTGAAGCTTATGTCTGCCAAATTCTACAGTATCAAAACATGATGCCCTATGAGGCGAGGTACCATGGAGGTGGGCGCTTGGGGGATGATAACTCCAGAAGAACAAGAAGGCTTCCCTGGACACATTTACCTACCCACACTCCAGCTGCTGCACACCGGAGTGACCAGATTTTGACTTCTTTTAATCAAGCTCTTATGAACATCTCAAACATAGGTTTGTTTTTTTTTAATCAATGTTTTCTTCCCATCAGGCTAAAGATCTGAGATCAGAATTGCTGAATCATATAACACATGCGTGTTTAATTTTAAAAGAAAGTGTCAAACCGACATTTATGACTTATCATTTTGCATTTCCTCCAGACACTTATGAGGGCATCAGTGACCCCATATCTTTGTGACCACTTGTCCTTATGGCTCCTCAGCCTGATGTTATAGAATGATGTGAAGGGATGGGTGTCTCATTGCAGGAGCTTTAATGGAGTTTGAGCCCCATCCTCCCCCTCCCACTTGCTCCTGGGCTCATTCCCTGTTTCTTCCATGAAATGCACCTGAGTATCTT
>NW_004953258.1:0-1443 GCF_000317375.1 Microtus ochrogaster
AAACCCTATCTCAAAGGAATTAGGCAGCAAGTGATAAATAGAGCAGGCTACCTTAAGTCCTCCTGTGGTCTCAAAGCTCAAATGCACATGTACCTGTACTCATAAACCATATTCATTCATATTTTTTCTCTCCCTAATTAACTTAAAAATCAATTTTTAAAAACCTGTAAGTCGCCAGGCGGTGGTGGCACCATGCTTTTAATCCCAGCACTCGGGAGGCAGAGGCAGGTGGTTCTCTTTGAGTTTGAGGCCAGCTTGGTCTACAAGAGCTAGTTCCAGGACAGGCTCTAAAGCCACAGAGAAACCCTGTCTCAAAAAACTAAAAACCAAAAACAACAACAACAAAAAAATTAAAAACCAAACCAAAAAAAAACCCTATAAGTCACTCTTAAGTAATCTATTGCGAGAACGATAAACTACAAAGCAAAGATTCTCAAAGTTTGAATTAACTGTAGAAAATGATCTAAAAATTCCTACTTTTTCATTCTTTAAGTTTCTTTTTCCAACTTCACTTTTTAAATATTCAAAGTTTATCAAATATGGTTATTCACATCATCTCTAACATATATACAACACATATATGCACATATGCACACACACACATACATACACACACCATACAGGATATATGGTTTGGTTTAATGAATGCAATAAACATTCTTCTACTTGGGCTAAGAGCAAACACATGAAATAAAATTATTAAAATACTAACATCCAGATTCTTGGACAAAGAGGTGAATCATCTCCCAAACAGCACAATTCCATCATGTTACTCAGAATAGAGTATAATTTAAAATTTAGGACTTATTTCAGGAGTTCTTGTTTAATATATTTTGAGTCATTGTTGATTTATACTGTATATGCTATTTAAATGTTTCTTAATATCCATCTTGGCTGTTGGATCCCTGATTCAGAGAAAGATTAAATTTAAAATTTATCAAATACCTGTTTTAAACTAGTTTTTCTTCTTAGGAACCATTATAGCTATTTATAGATGATAACCTCCTGGTGTTGGGCAAGGGGCTGACATGGACCAGATAATGTAGCCCTTGCTGGCCTGGAACCCATTAAGTACCCATTTGTGTTGAATAACCTCTCAAAAAAAGGCCCCAAAGTACAAAATTAATGATGTAAAGGAGGTATCAGGGTATGAAGCACACAGAGAGACTATGAACTATGTTCTATCCCTAGAGTAGCACTACCTATGATTTAAGGCATCTGCTGGGGGTCTTGAAAATTACGGTTACTACCCAATTTAAAATTTTAAAAGGTTACATACAGAGAGGTACTCAAAGTAAATGGCAGGGCTATGATTCATGGAAGCCGAACTCCTAAGTTGCTACCTTTAAACCTATAATTTGTGTTACCTTACAGATGGAAGTTAATAGTGGTTAACATTAGCAAATGGGAAATCTAAAACCAGATTAACTGTGATAGTTGCAC
>NW_004953259.1:0-1441 GCF_000317375.1 Microtus ochrogaster
ATGAAATTCATACACTTTCAAAAGAACGTGATTATCTTTCAAAGTAATGCTTCTACAGTGAAGAGCAACACTGCACTCACTTCTAACAGTGGTTTGACATTTCCCACACATCAGCTCTTCTCTTCAGAGAAACGCATGTGCGTTTCTCAAAAAAGCATTTCAGAAAAATCATACACTTCTAAAGAACGTGATTATCTTTCAAAGTAAAGCTTCTACAGTGAAGAGCAATGCGGCACTTACTTCTAACAGTAGTTTGACATTTCCCACACAACAGCTCTTCTCTTCAGAGAAACTCTTGTGCGTTTCTCAAAAATCATTTATGAAATTCATACACTTTCAAAAGAACGTGATTATCTTTCTAGTAAAGCTTCTACAATGAAGAACAACACTGCTCTCACTTCTAACAGTAGTTTCAAATTTACCACACAACAGCTCCTCTCTTCTGACAAACGCATGTGCGTTTTTTACAAAAGCATGTAATGAAATTCATACACTTTCAAAATAATGTGATTATCTTTCAAAGTAAAGCTTCTACATTGAAGAGCAACACTACTCTCACTTCTAACAGTAGTTTGATATTTCCCATACAACACCATGCGTTTCTCAAAAAAGCATTTATGAAATTCATACACTTTCAAAAGAACGTGATTATCTTCCAAAATAAAACTTCTACAATGAAGAGCAACACTGTTCTCACTTCTTACAGTAGTTTGACATTTCCCAAACAAAAGCATGCATTTCTAACAAAAGCATTTATGAAATTCATATACTTTCAAAGGAACTTAATTATCTTTCAAAGTAAAGCTTCTACAGTGAAGAGCAACACTGATCTCACTTCTAACAGTAGTTTGACATTTCCCACACAGCTCTTCTCTTTGGACAAACGCATGTGCGTTTCTCACAAAAGCATTTATGAAATTCATACACTTTCAAAAGAACGTGATTATCTTTCAAAGTCAAACTTCTATAATGAAGAGCAAAACTTTTCTCACTTCTGACAGTATTTTGACGTTTCCCATACAAGAGCATGCATTTCTCAAAAAAGCATTTCATAAAATTCATACACTTTTAAAAAATGTGATTATCTTTCATAGTAAAGATTCTACAGTGAAGAGCAAGACTGCTCTCACTTCTAACAGTAGTTTGACATTTACCATACAATAGCAAACGGTTCTCAAAAAAGCATTTATGAAATTGAAACACTTTCAAAAGAACGTGATTATCTTTCAAAATAAAGCTTCTACAGTGAAGAGCAACACTGCTCTCACTTCTAGCAGTAGTTTGACATTTCCCACACAACAGCTCTTCTCTTCAGAAAAACGCATTTGCCTTTCTCACAAAAGCATTTATGAAATTCATACGCTTTCAAAAGAACGTGATTGTCTTTCAAAGTAAAGCTTCTACAGTGAAGAGCAACACTGCTCTCACTTCTAACAGTAGT
>NW_004953260.1:0-1440 GCF_000317375.1 Microtus ochrogaster
GTGGCAGCTGAGAACAACTTTGTGGAGTCCCCTTTTTTCGCCTCCACCTTTGTGAGGGGCCGATCCAGTGCAGGTCACCAGCTAAGCCACGTCACAGGCCCTCGTTTTTGTTTTTATGCTGGTGTTTGGAGGCAGTTTTGACATTAAAGCATATTTGAAGTCAATAATTTTGTAAATGATTCTATTACTGGTTGTCACCCCATTGTGTAAATGGACCACATTTTCTTTTCTCATTCTTCATGGAGGGGCATCTAGGTTCTATCCAGGATCTGGCTATTACAAATAAAGCTGCTATGAACATAGCTGAGCAAATGTCCTTATGGTATGATTGAGCATCCTTTGGGTATATGCCCAAGAGTGCTATCATTCAACTATGTGCATAGCAGCATTATTTGTAATAGCCAGAACCTGGGAACAACCTAGATGCCCCTCAACTGAAGAATGGATAAAGAAAATGTGGTGCATTTACACAATGGTGTATTACTCAGAGGTTAAAAACAATGACATCTTGAAATTTGCAGGCAAATGAGTGGAACTAGAAAAACCCATCCTAAGTGAGGTAACCCAGACTCAGAAAGAGAAATACAGTATGTACTCACTCAGAAGTGGACAGCAGGCATAAAGCAAAGGATAACCAGCCTACAGTCCACCACTCCAGAGAAGCCAGGTAACAAGGAGAACCTTAAGGGAGATATGCATGGATCCCCCTAGGAAGGGGAAATAGACAAGATCTCCTGAGAAAATTGAGGGGGGGGGGCAGAAGGGGAGGGGAAGAGAGATAGGAAGCAGGAGGAGAACATGAAGGAACTGGATGGCCAAGATGGGGAAAGGACAGAGAGGGACAGTAAGGAAAGATATTTCTTGATTGAGGGAGCCATTATGGGACTAGCAAGAAACCTGGCACTAGGGAAATTCCCAGGAATCCACAAGGATGACCTCAGCTAAGACCCTAAGCAATAGTGGAGAGGGTGCTTAAACTGGCCTTCCCCTGAAATAAGATTGGTGATCTTAATTGTCATCACAGAATCTTCATCCAGCAACTGATGGAAGATGATGCAGAGATCCACAGCTAAGCACTGGGCCGAACTCCCAGAGTCCAGTCAAAGAGAGGGAGGAGCAAAAATATGAGCAAAGAGGTCAAGACCATGATGGGGAGAGTCACAGAAACAGTTGACCTGAGCTAAATATACTCACTGATTCCTGACTCTAGACTGACAGCGGGGGAACATAGGCCATAACTAGGCCCTCTGAATGTGGGTGACAGTTATATGGCTGGGGCAGTCTGTGGGGCCACTGGTAGTGGGACCAGGATTTATCCCTAGTACTTGAACTGGCTTTTTGGAACTTTTTCTTTTTGGAAGGATACCATGCTCAGTCATAATATATTATGTATACAATATTCTGTCTGCGTGTATGCCTGCAGGCCAGAAGAGGGCACCA
>NW_004953261.1:0-1440 GCF_000317375.1 Microtus ochrogaster
AGGACTTTGGCCAACAGAAATGCACGTGCATATGCACAATTTTACGCTGACCACATTATGATCCTTCTTTTCCTCAGGCCATGACTTTTTATCTTTTTTTTTTAAGTTATGGAAAAGTAGGACTGTGTAGAATGAACTATTTTATACCAGGCGTCTTTGTTCACATCTAGACTTGTGAGATAAATAAATTACTACTTTATATTACTGATATTATTAGAAAATCACACAAATTGTCGATGTAGTTTTGGTATAAATTATATTTCATGTGTGCTTTTCAAAATGCAAAGAATTAAGATAGTATAAACTTGTTTTGTGTCACCTTTTGAATTTTGTTGCGAGAAAGGAGTTTGAAAAAGTTGTTCATCAAAAATGTTTTAAAGGCCTCCCCGAATACTTCAGACAATTTCTACATTACTTCATGCCTTATTACATTTTAGTTCCCACAACTTAGCATCAAACTTGATGAATACAGGAATATGAAAAGGGAATAAAGTAAATCTACTATCTAAATACATCTGCTGAGAGTTTTATTTATGTATGTATTTATCTAGTTATGTTTGGTCTGGGACTCAAGCCCAGTCCTTTCTATGATGACAAATTTTAACTGCCCTAAGAATAAAAGGAGCAATTGTATTGCAGTATCAATCCTTCAAACATGAACTCTATATTGTTCCGTGGCATCCAATCACTTTCTAGATGTATAGTCTACTGGTTATCCCATATCACTGAAAAATAAAAAACACATACAATTCATGACATTTACAGTTACAGTAATTATATACATCAAGTAGTAAAACTACTTTCTATAATAAAAATGAGACATGAAATAAAAATGATCAAACCACATAGAGAATGAAAATACAGAATGGTAGCAGTCAGCAACATTAAGATACTTTCAGATCCTAACAGTAGTAACAAGTGAGCTCTCTAGAGTTAGCATTCCAAGTGAAAGACTGAATGCAGTCTCTGCCGGCTAGTCTTCATGATCAACATTACTGCATGGAGAATCACCCAGAAGACTGAGTGGTGAGAGGACTGATAGGCATATCTGGAACAGCATCTCCAGATTGACAGAACAAGGCAGACACACCCTGAACATGAGCAGCACCAGCCCAATGGCTGGAGACTCCTGTAGAATCCAAGTGGGAAAGAGGAGCCAGCAGAGCACAGGCGCACTTGTTTCTGCTTCCTCCTGCCATCAAGAGACCTGCTCTGCTCTTCCACACCTTCCCTGACACGATGCAGGGAACCTCTAGAGCCAGGAACCAATAGGTCTTTCCTAAGTGACTAATATGTGATCCAAAGTGTCCCCTTAAATAATAATAGCTTTGAAATATCAAGTTGAAATTGAAACCAAAGACTAAATTGGCCATTTCAACTGTTTAAAAAGAGGATCAGCAACATCTCTATACTACCCAGCCCTTCACATCTCTGGCACAC
>NW_004953262.1:0-1440 GCF_000317375.1 Microtus ochrogaster
TTTTTTGCATACTAGGGATTGAATTCAGAAAGAGCTTATTAAGGAAATGTAACACCAATTATGATCTTTTGTGTTCTCTCCTCTTCCCCTTCTCTCTCCCTCTCTCCCTCATTCCCCCACCATTCTTCTTCCTTTCCTCTCGCTCTCTTTCCCTTCACCACTACTTTCTAAAGAGATCTCACTCTTTAGGTCAGTCTGGAACTCACTGTTTAGCACAGGGCATCTTAAAACTCCAAGGCAATCATTGCCTCAGCTCTCATGTGATGGGATGAAAGGTATGGCATACCATACAGAGCATATTATTTTTTTGACTTTTGATTTTCTGGTGAAGCCTCCCTAACTTGCCCAGATTGGCCTTCACCTCCTCTTGCTGCTCAGGCAATGCTTAAGCCTGCTATCTTGCTTCCTCAGTCTCAGAGGTAGCTAGGATACAGGCCTCCACTGCTAGGTCTGCCCCATTTCAATTACTGGTTTATAGAGGATAAGAAACATCAATAGGTGACCCTAATTCTGTAAAATGTGTGACGATGTAGAAACAGTTGAAGTTATCATTTGAGAAATCAATCATATAATCAGAGACACAAACTCCTTACACCAAGTTTCTTTCTACTTTAGACATCAATCTGCATAGCAGCATTATATTATGTAAAGGAAAACAGGTACTCTATCGCTTGGAAATTGGAAAACTGTATTTATTGTTGCAGAAGGACATTTGTCAAAGCACATAACACTGTATTCACAGGTTTAAAAAAATCATAGTACCACTGTTATTCTTAAAAACGATCCCCGGGCGAGCAGAGCCCGCCATGAGAAAAGCAGCTACAGCTTCCCACCAGCAGGAGGGCACAGGCCGCGTGGGCGGTGGAGGCAGGTAACAGACACATAAACACAGGAAATAGCCATAAGTATTTATTAAGGAAGAGTGAGAGAGAAAGAGGGAGAGAGAGAAAGAGAGAGAGAAGAGATAAAAGGAGAGAAAAGAGATAAAAGGAGAGACAGACAGAGAAAACGAATGCGCATGTCAAGGAAGCAGAAAAGGAAGGGCCCAAGATGGTGGCTGGCAAGTCAGAGGTAATGGGAGTGGGCGTGGCTTGTCCCTTAAAGCAACAGGAAAGCACAACAACCACATCACTTATTTTCAACATTTATAAAGCTACAACTCTTAAACATAAACTCAGAAGGGGATTTATTTTCATTTTGATTTTAATGATATTAAGGGCATTGGAAGTAAAGGCTTCTGATTGGATCTAGGATATAATTTAGAATAAAGTACCAGTCCAAATTTTATGAGATCAGAGTTGAGACAGAAAAACAAAATCAAATGACGTCCCCATGTGAGGATGACATGTAAAAGTGGTTATCTGCAGTCAAATGGTGGAGACCTCCAGAGAAACCAACCAGAATCTTGGTCTTAGAAAATATGAGAAAATAATTTTCTTT
>NW_004953263.1:0-1439 GCF_000317375.1 Microtus ochrogaster
GTGTACTTCCTTCTGTATGCATGAGGAGGTAGTTAAGAAGAATAATTCCTCTAATTGCTCAGTCAGGCAATGGTGCAGGAACCCAGGCCAGTGCTCAGCTCAGGGAAAAGAGATGGAAAAACTGGAATGGCTGACTTTCTTTGGTAGTTGCTATTTGGAGACAGGATCCCACTGTGTAGCACAGGCTGGCCTTGAACTTGCAATCCTCCTACTTCATTCATGAGTGTTGATGTTATAGGTGGGTGCCATCCTCCCTATAGCTGCCTGCTTTTCCAAGGATGGTGAGAGTTTAGAAATGAAGACTACTGGGGCTGGAGACACGGTTCAGTGGTTAAGAGCACTTGCAGCTCTTGCAGAGAACCTGGTTTCGGCACCCACATGGTGATTCCCAACTATTCATAACTCCTAGGAGATCCAATGTCCCTTTCTGACACCTGCAGGCACCAACTATGCACGTGGTGCACATACATATATGCAGGCAAAACACATGTAAAATGAATAAATCTAATATAAAATTAAAAAAGAAACAAAGACTACCTCTGTCATATTTCTTCCACAGCTGTAGAACTCTGTGTCCCACAGTCTAGGTCAGTGGTTCTCAGCCTGTGGGTCGCAACCTCTTTGTGAGTGCAGTGACCCTTACAAGGGTCTCCTAAGACAATCAGAAAACACAGATACTTACATTAGGATTCATAACATAGCAAAATTACATTTATGAAGTAGCAACAAAAATAATTTTATGGTTAGAGGTCACCACAACACAAGGAGCTATATTAAAGGGTCTCAGCATTAGGAAGGTTAAGAACCAGTGCTCTAGGTGTTTCAAGGCCTATCTTGCCTTTGTGAAGAAGCCATTTCTGGCAGCTGAGACGAGCCATGAGTGGCAGCTGTGGTATTCTGCTGTCATCGCCTGGCCAGAGTGGAGTGATCCCTAGCAGTGCCTAGATCTTGAGTTCTCTTTTCCAGAAGGTGTTACACATAGACACCCATACCCACATTCCTCCTACTCTGGGCCGAACCTTTTTTTCTGCCCACACCACAGTCCAGCTCCTGTAGAACTATTGAATATAACTATTGTCTCCGGTGGTTGCAGCTGCCTCTAAGCACATTCCAGAAGGAAAATACCCCAGAGTCAGAGTCTTTTTTTTTTTTTTTTTTTTAGTTCACTTGGTATTCAAGTTTTTTCAGTCTTGGGTGTTAGAAAAAGATGTCCTTTTCATGGGAGTCTGTCTGACTGGAGGGGGAGGGTGGGGGCTCTGCAGTGGACTGTGGACCGTGGACCAGAACTATAGTGGCTCCAGCACAGCCTAAGTAAGCCCTCTCTCCTTTTAGTTTTTTCATAAGTCCTTTTTTTGTTTGTTTTTTTTTTGTTTTGTTTTGTTTTTCGAGACAGGGTTTCTCTGTGGTTTTGGAGCCTGTCCTGGAACTAGCTCTGTAGA
>NW_004953264.1:0-1438 GCF_000317375.1 Microtus ochrogaster
CACTCGGGAGGCAGAGGCAGGCGGATCTCTGTGAGTTCGAGGCCAGCCTGGTCTACAGAGCAAGTTCCAGGACAGGCTCCAAAGCCACAGAGAAACTCTGTCTCGAAAAACCAAAAAAAAAAAAATTTCACCAAAGAAACTTCATTAAATGAGATGGCTCAGCAGGCCAGGGTGCCTGCTGCCAAGCCTGACTACTGGAATTCTATAGCTGGATCCCATGGTGAAAGAAGAGAACTGACTCCTGAAGGTTCTGAAGGATGTCTTCTCACCTCCACATATGCACTTGGACACTCACACACGTCTCCATGTCTCTCTCACACACACTAATAATAACAATAACAACACAGACCAGTTGGATTTAATAGCTGTTTGCAGAATATTCCATCTCACAGGTGTGGAATACATATTCTTTGCAGAAGCCCATAGAACCTTCTCTAAAATTAATCACAATATAGGCTGTAAAACAAGTCTTAATACATAAAAAAGAATTATATCTTCTTGGGTAGAGATAACTAATGTGAATCAGTGTCATTTCAGCCTCTCGGGTGATTAATGAGAAGTTGTTAATTTTTTTTCTTTCTTTTTATTTATTCTTTGTTTCTTTCACATCATCTCTATCCCATTCATTTCTCTGTCCCTTCGTATCAACCCTCTGCCCCTGCAACCTCCCCGCCCCATGACAAATGGTTAATTTTTTTTTTTATCAAATTTGTTAAACTCTACATCTGTTGGAAATAGTTCATGTCTCATCTTGGATTTGCATGGTCGTGTTTGCTTTGCAGCCATCTGCACATTGCAGTGAGAAGATGTACAGCCCAGCATTTGGCAGAGGTAGTAGAATTTATGGAACCAGAGCGTATTTTGTCTGGAACAAAGGATATGGCTGAACGCTTACTGCCTGCTGCTGCTAAATTTGCTCAAGATAGCTCACAAGAAACCAGGTGAATAATTGGTAATATTTGCTAAGTCTTTTTTGTTTTAAAAATTTACATTTGCTCATTTTGTATGTGTGGCACATGAACATATCATGACATGCCATGGTGTGCACGTGAAGGTGGAAGGACAGTCTCTCTATCATGTGGGTTCTGGGGATTGAAATTAAGTCATCAGGCTTGGAAGCCAGTGCCTTTACTCACTGAATCATCTTGCTGGCCCCTAAATTTTAGAAATAAGGCCTTAGGCCAGGCAGTGGTGGCACACACCTTTCCCAGCACTCCAAAGGCAGCCAGATCTCTGTGAGTTCAAGGCTAGCCTGGTCTCCAGAGTGAGTTCTAAGACTTCCAGAGCTGTTCAGAGAAACACTCTCAAAAAACCAAAAGGAGGGGCTGGAGAGATGGCTCAGTGGTTAAGAGCACTGCCTGCTCTTCCAAAGGTCCTGAGTTCAATTCCCAGCAACCACATGGTGGCTCACAACCATCTGTAATAAGATTTGGTGCCC
>NW_004953265.1:0-1438 GCF_000317375.1 Microtus ochrogaster
CCGGCTGCTGCTGTTGCCACCATGTCTTCACACCACCCTTGCTAGTGGAGACTGTGCTTTTGCTTCCTGGCTACCTAGATCTGAATAATCACGCAGAAACTATATTAATTAGTATACTGTTTGACCAATAGCCCAGGCATATTTCTAGCTAGCTCTTACATCTTCAATTAACCTGTAATTCTTATCTGTGTTTAGTCATGTGGCTTGGTAGTTTATTATTATTATTCAGTGAGGCATTCTCATTTTGCTTCCTCTACTTCTGGGTGGTGACAATGTCTGGCTTTTCCTTTCTCCATAATTCTCTTGGTCTTGCTACCCACCTATATTTCCTTTCTGGCTACTAGCCAATCTGAGCTTTATTAAACCAATACGAATGACAAATATTTATAGTGTACAAAAGCATTATCCTACAGCAAATCATCTCTGGGAACATATTTCCAAAAAATCCTAAGTTTTTTTCTCTAAGTGCTCTTAGTTATGGCATTTTAGCATAACAATAGAAAAGTAACTAATATAGATATTTTTTACTAAAGCCAGAAAAGTGCTTTCCATGAACTCAAGTGAGCAATGACATAAGAATATGACTATTTTCCTACTGATTTAAGGACAATTGCAGTTATCACAGTGGTTGAAGATTAGTAGAACCAAGTTCAACCCATTTCTGATAGAGAGGTCACCCATTTCAAGGAAAGTGCTCAGGTTAGCTCAGATGCCTGTGACTTCAGCACCATGCTAATAGCTGTCTATCACAAGTGTGATATCCTGGAATGATTTAAGAGACCTCAAAGAGAAGATCAGGGACTATGGCTGTAGCTCAGTCATTCAGCTTTTGCCCAGCAGAGGAAAGGCTCCAGTCTTGATACCCAGCACCCAAAACTGAAAAATTGTCAGCCAACCTATTAGAAATGTAGTCTCAAGCAGATCTCACTGCTTTTCTCTTCTATGTGCACTGGTACCTCCTCCTTCTCCTTTTCCTCCTCCTCCTCCTCCCTCTCCCACTCTTCCTCCTCTTCCTCCTCCTCCTGTTCCTCTTTCTACTCCTCCTTCTTCCTCTTATTCTTCTTCTTCCTTCTCCTCCTCCCCCTCATTATTATTCTCTCCTACATTACATCTGAAGCACATTTTCCACTCTCTCCACTGATCCCAGTTCTCCCCTACCAGCCATATCCTCCAGATCCACTCCTCTGTTTCCATTCAGTAAAAAGCAGCCCTTCCGTGGATATCAACCAAACATGGCAGAAGAAGTTACAGTTAGAACAGGTACATACTCTCATTATCAAAGCTGGATGAAGCAACCCAATAGGAGGAAAATAAGATGCAAACAATTTCTTTTTTTTTTTGTTGTTTTTTTTAACTGTTGAAAGCAGCACTGTGCCAGCTCTTTGCTTTATTTCTTTCATTTTTTTTATTGAGAAAAGGAAAAAAAAAAGAAAAAAAG
>NW_004953266.1:0-1438 GCF_000317375.1 Microtus ochrogaster
TCCTTGGACTTCCCACAGGGCAGGGAACCCTGGTTGCTCTTTGGGCTGACAAGGGTGAGGGACTTGATTGGGGGACAGGGAGGGAAATGGGAGGCAGTGGCGGGGAAGAGACAAAAATATTTAATAAATAAATAAATAAGGTAGCGGGGAGGAGGCAGAAATCTTTAATAAATAAATAAATAATGAAAAAAGAAAGAAAAAAGAAAAAAAAAGAAAATGAAACTAAAGATATGAAACATCTTCATGTAATAAATAAATAAATAATGAAAAAAGAAAGAAGAAAGAAAAAAAAGAAAATGAAACTAAAGATATGAAACATCTTCATGTTTACAAAAGTATCAGTTACCACTATATCATAACTTTATATGAGAACTACATACCAAAAACAATGAAATTCATGTAATGGCAAAATTTTAATATAGGTATTAACATCATAGCTATGCTTCATCTGCTCTTAGTCCAAGTTTCCAATGCCTCATGTTATACTAGCTGGCAGAACTCCCAAAGAAGAGTCAAGGATGCAGTATTTCCTACTTTGTCAAATATGAGATCATCCAGGATGGGATCAAAGGCACCATTCTTCTGCTGTGTCTTATAAAGGCAGGTACCACACTGCATGCAGCACAGACTTGGAAGAAACTCCAGAGACTCCAAGATGCTGGCTGTCCTGTTCACAGCCGCCTTGCTGGCCCTGAGCTCTGTTCAGAGCTTCAGTGAAGGTAAGAGATATGGTTGTTTGTTCAGTGAATCTGCTTTTAGGTAACAGATCACATGTCACTCCTAGAAGATGCAGAGAGAGAGAGAAGAGGATTTGCAGAAAGGCAGGAATGTAAAATCAGTACCAAAGTATTGTGTTTGAATCGTCATTCCAAACCAAGGAATTGAATGTTGTCATGTACAATACAAACTTGATTAAGGGTGGGAACAGAAGGTTGAAAAGGTCTGGCTGGATCTCTAGAGTCACCTCTCTGTGTTGAGAAGGATCCAATAGGAAGATTCACAGAAGAAAGACCCACTGTGAATATCCTATAATGAAATAGTCAGGGGATAACAGGCATCTTCCCTCAGTGAATGTACAACAGAAGAAAGAAAAGACATAGGGACATTTCTGGGTAGGATACTAAAATAATTTTAAAATCCTATGTTTTTGCTTCTGTCCTCTCCATGGAAAATTAGTTTTCTAAGACCTCAAATTCTCGTTCCAAGCATAAAGATTCTATGTTTGATACCATCAATACATGTATTCAGAGAAAATTTCTATAAAAACCAGGTGGGAATGATCATGAGGATGACTCACAGATGAGAAAGAGGAACTATGTAATAATCTTTGAGCTGTTGATAAAAGGAAAGAGGGCATTTGTTGCAGCACTAAACTTACCACTTCTTGTGATGTACCAAATAAAGAACATGCGTCTGCATCTCATATTCTAATCATGGA
>NW_004953267.1:0-1437 GCF_000317375.1 Microtus ochrogaster
TTGCTTACACCAATTCTAAAATTGATTGGGTAGAGGAAATGTGGAGTCATTTATCCCAGCTAGTCATCTAGAGTATCCATCCATTATTCTTCATGACACACCATCTGCTGTTGCAAGGAGCCACTTGTTCTTCCCGGCCACCCAGCTAGCTTACACCCGAAATAACCACACAGAAACCATATTTATTAAATCATTGCTTGGCCCATTAGCTCTATTTTCTTATTGGCTAACTCTTACATATTAATTTAATCCATCTCCACTAATCTGTGTATCACCATGAGGTCGTGGCCTACCAGCAAAGTTTCAGCACGTCTATCTCCTGTAGTGGATCTATGGCATCTCTTCTCCACCTTCCTTATCCCAGCGTTCAGTCCAGTTTTCTCTGCCTACGTAAGTTCTGCCCAATCAACAGGCCAAGGCAGTTTCTCTAATCATTAACCAGTAAAAGCAACACATAGACAGAGGGACCTCCCACACCATTTCCCCTTTTCTGTTTAAACAAAAAGGAAGACTTTAACTTTAACGTGGTAAAATTACATAAACAAAACAGGTATCAAACAAGAATTACAGTTACAATATTTCTATTTACTTTATCTTTTATCATAACTAAGGAAAACTATAACTATCTATCTATTCTTCAATTCCACCAAAGACTCTAGAAGAATATACTATTACCTAAGTAAACAGAAAATGCATTATAAGCAACTTCCAAAACTCTAGAAATGACAGAGACATCTCACAGCCTGGACAGTCACCCAAAGTTCTTCTGTATCATTGGGACATCCATCTTCAGCCTAAAGGCCCATAGTATCCAGAAGACATTTCCATGAAGAAGGAAATTTCAAAGACAGTTCAGTCACTTTCTTCTGTATCCTACAGAATGTCTCGCAGACTCTTTCATGAAGCAGGAACCCCGAAGGATTGTCTCACCTTTAGGCAAGTTCAGCAGTCATTTCTCTGTGGATCCTGCATGTCCAATTCATCTAAAAAAAACTCCATAAGGAGCCTCTTTGACACCCACATTCCGCTTGAAGTAGATTGGTGCTGCCAGGAGCAGATGTGTCTCATATCATGAAAAGTCCTAAGTTCGAAAACATTTTAAATGCCATATTCTGAAGGTCTCTGAAAGATTTGAAGAATACCTATCTAACGGAAATATATCTCAATACATCTAGAAAAATCTAACTAACATGACTACAAACTTGACTATTATAGATGATTATCTATTAACCCTTATTTCTTATTTATACATTTTAATTACATTTTTAAATGAACTTCATAATCGCAATACCTTAATCAAGAGCAGAAATACACACATAACAAATTGATCTTAAATTTGTATCAATAAACTAAGATCTATACCAGTGCAAATCACTATAGCAATCTACCCATAGTTCAGTCATCTAAAGTGGCCATGGGTGCCAAAGATGCTACTAT
>NW_004953268.1:0-1436 GCF_000317375.1 Microtus ochrogaster
ATGGGTTATGATCAAGGCAGCAGGTCTTTTACTAAACAGAAAATCTTGGTAGTGCATATGCAAGTGAAAAGAATTGACTTTTCTAGTGCTCTATCCAGAGTCTGGGTCTGCGTTTTAGCCATGGGGTCCACGGTAGTAAAGCTCTGACCAGTCAGTTAGTTGGTCCGGTTGATTGAGAGGGGTGGTTGTTAATGGGAAGGTGGCTGCTGATCTCCACGGTATAATTAGATCACGGTGGATCTGGGTGAGCCCAAGAGAACAAGCTGTCCCGAGAAGGCTTCCTCATGTCTACATCATGATTCTGTTTATTTTTTTCTTCATCAAGAAGCTCAAATGAAAGATTGGGATCTGGCACTCAGGGAAGGAGACAACTTTCCAAGATTCTGACTATTTTGGCTTTATCTCTAGATAAGATTTGGTTTCTTTCTTTCTTTCTTTCTTTCTTTCTTTCTTTCTTTCTTTCTTTCTTTCTTTCTTTCTTTCTTTTTTCTTTCTCTCTCTCTTTCTTTCTTTCTTTCTTTCTTTCTTTCTTTCTTTCTGTCTGTCTTTCTTTTTTCTTTCTCTCTGTCTGTCTTTCTTTTTTCTTTTTCTCTTTCTCTCTCTCTCTTTCTTTCTTTCTATTTTAAAAGAGTTTCTTAGAATATTCACTCTCAACCCTCATGAGAAAATCTTTGCTTTTTTTATTTCCTGTTTTGTTTTTTTACACACTGAAGTCGCTGACAGTAAAACTGATAACCCCAGCACTAACGGCTGGAAACCACAAGTCTTCATTACTTGTCTCCTTCCAGGAGCATGGCATTTCTTGTTCATTATCCTGTTTGTGGCTTGAGATATATTGTGGCTGATTTTTAAGAGAGTTAGGAGTTAGAAATTGGTTCAATTGAAAAAAAAATCAAACTAACCAATGCAAACTCAAACCCATCTTGACAGTTATTCAAGAGCATGATTCAATTTGAGTAAATTGGATAGTGATAGATTGCTTGTGTTTTTGCTGTTTGAGACAGGGTCTCTCTAAGTAGTTAAGGCTAACAGCACACTCAATCCTCCTGCCCAGCTGCTTGTGTGGGATTTTAAAACCTAAACGCGTCAAGAGATTATCATCAATTAACATTTGGGATAGGGAGATTATTTCTGAATAGCATGAATATTATAATATAGCTGGCAAGGTAGATGTCTGGAGACATGCATGCACAAACATGCTGAGATTTGAACATAGTTGTTCGGGTTTCAAATTGAAGACAGAGCATTGACTTAGTAAAACATTTTCTCAGGCTCTCTCCCTAAGTTAAGATCCATATGTTTAAAACAATTGAAAGAAAAGTTTATTCAATCAATTCACTGGCCTCTGATTGGCATGGTAACCAAAGAAAACAGCTATCTGGTTTGAACTGACCCTTTCTTTTTAAATAAGTAGAATGTACTCTGTGTAGTTGTCG
>NW_004953269.1:0-1435 GCF_000317375.1 Microtus ochrogaster
AGTCACGAGTTGACACACCTAGTTCCCTAGATAGTTTGGAATGTGGGGTGGGTTCCGCTAACAGATAGCTCTCCATTAACAGCCAATTTGGGTGTGGGGTAGGCTCTGTCAATAGAATGATTCCTAACACAATTAGGGGTGTGGGGTTCTTTGCAGACTCCCCAGGGTGATGGTTCCTGCAATGATTTTAGGAGGAAATTGGCTCCTAACAGTGTGCATTACTTCTAGAGTGATGGTTCAGCCCACAGCACACAGGCCATAACCCACACATAATCCATAGCCCACACCCCTCAGCCGTCCCTGCTCAACTCTACCAATGATCTCAATAGTAGAGGCCAAGTCTGAGCTGTGTATAGGATGCAAATTCAATTCTCACGCTCTGTTGTCTCCACTCCTGCCTGGAAAAATGGTCCTGTTGCCCAGCTAAGGTTACTCCCAGCAGGGTTTTGATGGCCAGAGGCAGATTTCTCTCCTTGTCTCCTTTTGTGTGTGTATGTGTGTGTTGTATATGTGCTGTGTATCGGCTACTTCGTGTCCTTGTGTCTGCCCATCTTTCTAGCCTAGAATCTGGTGTCCATTCTCCAAAGGTAAATCCTTCATCCACTGCTGTTTTAAGCAGGGCAAGTTCATATGGTCTTTGCATAGGAGTGACTTTGCTTTGCTCCTAGGCCAGCACAGTCCCTTAAGGAGGGGACCTAAAGATGGGGATCCAGATACCCCAAGGTGTAGTCTGTTTCCTCAGTCTCCTGCAAGAGCTCATCACATGGGAGAAGCAACTGGAGGCAGGTAGTTCAGCCTTTGCAGCCATCTTGGGAAAGGCTGTAGCTGGTCTCTCGCTGACCTGAGAGAGGCTGGCAGGCAGAAACCAAGTGCCATGTGTAAACTTCAGGCTTCCAGGACAGAAGGGACCAGCAACCACAGTCAGGACACATCAGAAGACTCCTGGCCCTGGTCAGCAAGGGGACCTCCTGGTACCAGTTCTTCTGTGATCCCAGGACTTAGTCTCTGTCCCTTCTCATCCAGAATAGGACTCTACAGACACTGGCTGCCCAAGGGCTCATGAGTCTGGCTCTTGTCTCCAAACATATGGAGACATTTGTAGGGAACAGAAAGAAACTGAGGACATGGTGGCCCTGGGTGTAAGGAAGGCAGCTGTACTGTGTTCCTGCCCCAGGGCCATTATCTGGGCTTCGGTCCTCTCTGGCCTCTGAGTCCATTGGCGTCAGCTCTCCAGATCACTGAGTTATAAGTTATCTTAGACCAAGCAGGCTTCTACGGTGCCTCTTGTCCTTCAGGATATATATCCAGAGTCGCTGCCCAAGCTGTAGCCTACAACAAACAGGGAGAGATGAAGAAAGGCCATGCCCTGCTCTCAGTGCCCCAATGCCCCTGGGTGACCTTTGACCCTCTCTGGTCTCTGTATTGTTCCTTCATC
>NW_004953270.1:0-1435 GCF_000317375.1 Microtus ochrogaster
CTCCTGGCTGATAGGGATGGAGCTTGGAGTGTGAGGAGGAGCTTCTCCCAGACTTGGAAACCTCAGGTTGTGGGAGGGACTTTGCAGGGGAGGGAGAGCCTTAAGGTCAAGATTTCTTTCTGTCACTAACACAGCCCTTCCTGTCTCCTCCATTTTCTTCTTATGACCTCCATGACTTAGAGGAACAGCCAGGGCTTTCAACTGTGCTCACATTTTTTCCCTCTAAATACATGGAGAAAACTTCCCACAAATAGGGACCACCAGTTCAGAGCTCTGCTCCCGTCTCAGGGGTGACTGGCTGAGCTCTGACTCCATGGGTGGGGAAGACACCTGGGAGCCCCGTTCTGACTTAGAGGAAACCATGTCACTGACGACTTGATGATGCTCTTTCCCTTACTCTTCTCAAGGTTTAAAAACAAATGTCGGCTGAGTGTCGTGGTGTGTGCCTTTAAGGCCAGCACTAAGGAGGGAGAGGCCGGGAGATAGTGGGAGTTTGAGACCTGTCTGGTCTACATAGCAAGTTCCAGGCTAGCAAGGGCTCTCTAGTCAGACCTTGTCTCAAAAGAAGTTCAGATGGAAGTTCAGAGTGGCAGGTTGTGGTCAACACTGTGATCCCTCTCTTCTCTGTCGTACTTATCCCATCTCCATGGAGCAGGATATAAATTTTTTCTTAGAACAGAAATTCTTTAGTTTGGAATTTCTCCCTGTCCTGAGGTGTAGGCTTTGACACCTCTAAGATTCGCTTGGACATCTTAACCCCATGATACATTATTTAATGAAAAAGAAACAGAAGGATATTTTATAATAGAGGACCTGACTGCTCATACTCATGGAAAGTGTGAGCAAGAATTTGCACAAAAATCATTGGAAAAAATTCCTATGATGAGGTTTGTGGACATCTGGACTGAAGAGGTTCCTCTGTGGAATCTACAAAAAGACCCTGAGTCATGGGTCAATGTGGGTGATCTGGGTTGGAGGAAGGTTCAGCTCTCTTTACAGATTTTATTTGAACCCAAACATGCGATCTTCCAGAGGGCCATGTCATTTTGTGGGCCCTATGAGCTGGCTGAGATCTCTGAGGATGAAGGACTCTCAACTGTCCCCTCCACTGTTTATCCACAGAGCCAGTGACTACACCCTCCATCCAAGTCAGCAACATCACAGTCAAAGAACTGGACTCTGTGTCCCTGAACTGCTCCTCAAACGACACCAGGATCTCCATCCATTGGCTCTTCAATGGCCAGAAGCTGGGGCTCACAGATAGAATGAAGCTGTCCCTGAACAACAGAACCCTCAGCATAGACCCTGTCAGGAAGGAGGATTCCGGGGAGTATCAGTGTGAAGTCTCCAATCCAGTCAGTTCTGAGAGGAGTGACCCCATCCAGCTGGACATAATAGGTGAGTGACCTCCCCTCCCTTCTTACCCCACAGTGTT
>NW_004953271.1:0-1434 GCF_000317375.1 Microtus ochrogaster
TCGAGACCAGCCTGGTCTACAAGAGCTAGTTCCAGGACAGGCTCCAAAACCACAGAGAAACCCTGTCTCGAAAAAAAAAAAAAAAAAAAAGCAAGGCCAGGTCCCAGCAAAAGACCCTGTCTCAAAAACCAAAGTGGCAAGCTCCTGAGGAATGGCAGCTGAGCTGGCCCCAGGTGTCCACCTACACCAGGCATACAAACAAAAGCTACATTCATGAAATCCTTAGTATGACAGAGAGGAAATTTTCTTTATTTAAGGACAGCTCCAGCACTGGACTGCAGATCTTTTTCACTGTCTGAATTTGTCTTAGTTTGCTTTCTATTGCTGTAATAAGACAGCTGACCAAAAGCAACCTGGAGTGGAGGGCGGATTTCAGCTTAGACCTTACAGACTGTCATGAAGGAAAGTCAGGATGGGACTCAACCTGGGTGCAGGAACTGAAGCAGAAGGCACAAGAGAGCTGCTTCCTGGCTTGCCTCTCCTGGTTGTCTCAGGTAGCTCGTTGGTCCTAAGAAGGACCACACTGCCTTAGGGTGGCACCATAAACAGTGAGCTGGGCCCTCTCACATCAATCGTCAATTAAGAAAACCCTCATAGACTTGCCAACAGGCCAATCTGATGGAGGAATTCTCTCAGTTTACATTCCCTCTTCCCAAATGATTAAACAAACTGACAAAAAAATCTAACCAGCACAGTAGTAAGACTTAGCCAAAAATGCTTGTAAAAAAGTTACTCCAACCCAGAAAAAAAATTCAAAAATAGTTACGTTGACTTAATTTTTATTAAACAAGTCATTTTCAGGATTTTAAATTTTTAAATTTTTATTTTATGTGCATGGGTGTTGGCCTGCAAGTATGTCTATGCACCATTTGCATGTCTGCTGTGTGAGGAGGATTCTCAGTCTCATTCTGAGATTCCTGGAGGCAGGATTGCCATTTCAACTGAGGTGGAGGCAACCTTCAGGTTGAACCTCAGTTTCTGTCTCTGAGATTTTAGTAATCGTGTTTCACTGATGCTTTTGCATCCCGTGTCTATGCCATCAGACATACAAAATGATTTTTAAGGCTTCACAGATTTTTAAGATTCAGTGATGCATGCTCACTATTTTTCTCCAGTGTCAAAATATATTCTCTATATAAGTGACTCTCCACAAAAGACAACATAATAAATAACTAAAATTATTATAAATGCGAGCACAGAGAGGACCAGGAGACATAAAGCAAACTTGACTTGGTTTGACTATTTAGATAATAACAAACTACTTTAAAATTTTGGGTAGGATCCATGGCAGCCACCAACACAAATAAGGCAGAAGGGAATGACCTTAAAAATAACTTTATGACGCTGGGCGATGGTGGCGCACGCCTTTAATCCCAGCACTCGGGAGGCAGAGGCAGGCGGATCTCTGTGAGTTCGAGACCAGCCTGGTCTACA
>NW_004953272.1:0-1433 GCF_000317375.1 Microtus ochrogaster
TGCAAAGGCTATGCAAGGAACAAACCTACTGGCCTTTTAGGACAGATAACCATACTTGGGGTGAATCGCCATTCTCCAAAGCAGTTAATGCTTGTAAAACCGCAACCTTCTCTCGAAATGTGAGCTTGGGGGCGGCATTTTAGTCTAGGGCAGATTATCCATCCCAAACCAAAAAAAGGGGGGAGCTTCTCACTGTCATGGAACCACTCCCTCAAGTCAAGCCCACCACCAAAAGGTCATCTCCCCGGAAAGTCAAGATGAAGGAGAGGCTGAGCACACAGCTCTGAGGGGGAAGGAATAGCCCCCCTCAAAGTAGGGACTGGGGAAGCCTGCAAGAGCCAAACTGAACTTGCTGCCCCAAAGGAATCCACCAGTATGTTACTCTCTGAGCAAAGTTCAAAAGTGCCAGATGGTGAAAACACCACACACCAAGTGTCAAACAGGTTCAGCTGGGGCCTGCGAAACCGAAGTGGGCAGCGAGCAGAACACAGCAGCAATGTCCCCGTGAAGGACTCAGCAGTCGAGCCAGGGTCAAAGAAGCTGCTTCAATAAACGGGAAAAACCGCAGCATTGTGGCGAACAGGAACAGTGAATAGTGTTGGAAGTAATCAGTCTATTCCCAGTATGTCTATCAGCGCCTGCAGCCAAAGCAGCAATGTTAACAGTCTTCCAGATACCTCGAATGACAAGAGTGAGCTTGACATGATGGAGGGAGACCATACAGTGATGTCTAATAGTTCTGTTATCCTAGAACAAGAGCATCAGATCCACAGTCTCCACCTCAAGTGTCCCATACAAATGGCATCACTGGTCTGATTATTAGATTCTTGCCTCCAGAAAATCCCCCAAGATTGAAAGATGAAGAAACTTCTTTTCCAGGAGGCACATAACGGACTAGCGGTAGAGCAGAGATTGCGGGGAACGAGAAGCGCGGCATGGAGTTCTGGGCAACCGGCTTCTGCCCTGCGCTGCTGTGGGGTTGCGCGATGGCAGTCACGGCTACAAAGGGAAGGGAAGTTGTTTTGTTGGCACAGCAATGAAAGGGGAACTCGGCTGGCTCACAAGCTGAGCATATCTTCATTGAGTTCAAGTTTACTGTGCGAGACTACAACAGCTTCCCGGGAGGTGCCAGCTCCTGCAAAGAGACCTTTAACCTTTACTACGCCGAGTCGGATGTGGACTATGGCACCAATTTCCAGAAGCACCAGTTCACCAAGATCGACACCATAGCCCCTGATGAGATCACAGTCAGCAGCGACTTTGAGGCTCGCAATGTCAAGCTGAACTTGGTGGAGCGCATCAGTGAGGCCGCTCACCTGGAAGGCCTTCTACCTGGCCTTCCAGGACATCGGCGCCTGTGTGGCGCTACTCCCTGTCCGTGTCCAGAGATTCTGCAGAGCCTGGCTCACTTCCCTGAGACCATCACCATGGCC
>NW_004953273.1:0-1433 GCF_000317375.1 Microtus ochrogaster
TATTGTATTGTATCCTATCGTATCCTATCGCATCCTATCGTATCGTATCTTATTGTATTGTAATGGGTTGTATTGACTTATTTTATTTAGTTAGTTACTTTTGTGTTATTTTATTTATTTATCTGTTTGTTCGTTTTTGCCTGATCAAAGGTCAATCAGACCCGGTCGTCAAAGTGGCGATTTCCTAGGCAACAAGGGAGGGAGGAACTTGGAGGTGGGGGCGGGGGCGGTGGAGAAGACACAGTTGCCCCAGGCTGTGCGCAGGCGGCCTGGTGCTCCCTTCCTCTGTGAGGCCTCCGTTTTCAGAGTAACAGTGACCGCTAGGTGATGCCCGACGCCTGCCAGTGAGCGTGTCAGCCCGGAATGAATTGGGATCCCCTGGGGAGGGGGTGGGGGGAAGGATGGAGGCTCCCACAGCACAGTGGGTCACCGCGCCCTCCAAGGCGATCCCCACAACTAATCGACCAGGGCTCCTGGGGGGACGCAGCCTAAGTCCCCCACCCATCGGATCATCTGGAACTTCCGTCCAGAGACGAGAGACCGACTGGGAATCCTCTCAGTCAAGGTCCAAACCGAAAAGAATCACTGGCACGGACACCAGGGCTAAGGCCATTTCTAAAAGACTGCTTTCTGTGTTTTGGGTGAATCCGTGTATTTCTGTATCACAAAATGACTGACTTTGAACGTTACGATTTTTCTCCTCCTTACGTGTACGGTCCTGTGATAGACAGACCAGGGGACTCCTCGGCTCAGAGTCCGTGAGGCCAGAAGCTGACGTCCCAAATTTCTATTTAGAATGAGTTTAAGCACGCCAGCCAAACGCTCTGCCGTGAAACTGTCTGTCGGGAAGACAAGCGGGGGAAGGGGAAAGGGGGGGTCCGGGCGCGGTAGGCTCGCGCCTGTCATCCCCGCACTTTTGGGAGGCCGAGGGCCGGTGGATCCCTCGGTCCAAGCCTTGGCAACACGGTGAAACCTCGTCTCAAAAAAAAAAAAAAAAAATAACACAAGCTCCAGCCTCTCTCTTTTTGAACTTTTTTTTTGCATTTGGTTATAAGACATTAGGTTTCCATAAGTGCTAGTTCCAGGACAGGCTCCAAAACCACAGAGAAACCCTGTCTCGAAAAAAAAAAAAAAAAAAAAATTACAAAAACTAACTGGTTTCATAACCTGGACTCAAAGTTAATAAATAGATAAATAGGCCGGGGGCGGTGGCTCACGCCTGTCATCCCAGCACTTTGGGAGGCCGAGGTGGACGGATCACGGGGTCAGGAGATCGAGACCATCCTGGCTACCACAGTGAAACCCCATCTCTACTCAAAATACAAAAAGTTAGCCGGGCACGGTGGCGGGCGCCTGTAGTCCCAGCTACTTGGGAGGCTGAGGCAGGAGAATGGCGTGAACCCGGGAGGCGGAGCTTGCAGTGAGCCGAGATC
>NW_004953274.1:0-567 GCF_000317375.1 Microtus ochrogaster
AACCAGTGTAGACAGGTTCAAAGCAGTTCAAACTGGATTAAACTGGATCAAACCAGTGTGGACAGGTTCAAAACTGGATCAGACTGGATCAAACCTGTTCAAACTCAATCATACCAGTGTAGACAGGATCAGACTGGATCAAACCGGTTCAAATTGGATCAAACCAGTGTACACAGGTTAAAAAACTGGAACAGACCGTATCAAACTGGTTCAAACCGGATCAACCCAGTGTAGACAGGTTCAAAATGTGGATCAGACCAGATAAAACAGGTTCAAACTGGATCAACCCAGTGTAGACAGGTTCAAAAAAAGGATCACACCGGATCAAACCGGTTCAAACTGGATCAAACCAGTGTAGACAGGATGAGAACCCCATCAAACTGGATCAAACCGGTGTAGACAGGTTCAAAAACTGGATCAGACCGGATAAAACCAGTTAAAACTGGATCAAAACAGTGTAGAAAGATTCAAAAATGGATCAAACCAGATCAAACCGGTTCAAACTGGATAAAACCAGTGTAGACAGGTTCAAAAACTGGATCAGACCGGATCAAACCGGTTCAAACC
>NW_004953274.1:667-1433 GCF_000317375.1 Microtus ochrogaster
ACTGGATCAGACCGGATCAAACCGGTTCAAACCAGATCAAACCAGTGTAGACAGGTTCAAAAACTGGATCAGACCGGATCAAACCGGTTCAAACCGGATCACACCAGTGTAGACAGGTTCAAAAACTGGATCAGACTGGATCAAACCGGTTCAAACTGGATAAAACCATTGTAGACAGGATCAGACCGGATCAAACGGGATCAGACTGGATCAAACTGGATCAAACCAGTGTAGACAGGATCAGACTGGATCAAACCGGTTCAAAATGCATCAACCCAGTGTAGACAGGTTCAAAAACAGTATCAGACCGGATCAAACTGGATGAAATCAGTGTTGACTGGTTGAAAAACTGAATCAGACCAGATCAAACCGGCTCAAACCAGTGTAGACAGGTCTAAAAACTGGATTAGACCGGATCAAACCGGTTCAAACCGGATCAAACCAGTGTAGACAGGTTCAAAAACAACTGGATCAGACCGGTTCAATGGTGTTCAAACCAGTCCAGACAGGTTCAAAACGAAAACAAACTGGATAAGACCGGATCAAACTGGATCAAATCAATGTAGACAGTTTCAAAAATTGGATCAGACCGGTTCAAACCGGTTCAAACTGGATCAACCCAGTGTAGACAGGTTCAAAACTGGATCAGACCAGATCAAACGAGTTCAAACTGGATCAGACCAGTGTAGACAGGTTCAAAAACAACTGGATCAGACCGGATCAAACCGGTTCAAACTGGATCAACCCAGTGTAGACAGGTTCAAAA
>NW_004953275.1:0-1433 GCF_000317375.1 Microtus ochrogaster
CATCAAAAGACTGATAATATTCCAAATATCAACCACTGATCTATTTGCTAAGCTTTTTCATTCATTTTCTATTTACATTTAAGTTTTGGTATTTCCTATAATTAAAATTCATTGTATTACATTAATAATTGGTGACATAAACAGGAGTGTGGTATTTGGAATGATGGTTAACTTTTCCATTACCATAGTTGAACTGGAAATCTAGTATAATGACATATAGACATACATGGTTATTTATTTATTATTTCTTAAGGCTGCGTTAGCACCATTCCTTTAGAGAGTTGCAGCTACATTATTGCTTTTAAAGTCCAGCAAAATGACAATAATTGATGAGTTTAAGAATATTTTGATGTTTGTTGCCCTAGAATCAGTATATCTCCACTACTATGCTGATTTCATCTAAGTAGCCTTCCAGAGAAGATGTTGATTATCAGTTCTTTGAACTAAAGTGAAGAATTGCATGGACAGAATAGTCCAAAGAATGACATTAGCTTACTGCTTATTGTCAAAAAGGAGAGGTTGAGAGAAGAAAAGAAGCAAGATCGGGGCCTTTCACTGCTCCATGCTGAATCAAACAAGTCAGGTGTCCACATACTACTGTTTTCTCTGATAGCTCTTTCTATGTCTAAGAGATGCAAACTCACTGTATTAGTTCCAGTATGTAGAATGCTTCTCCACATGCTCAATGAAGTAAAGGAACAGACAGTCATAATGTGCATAATTTTAAAGTTATTTTGACACGTTTTTAAAGTTTTCAATCATGGGTTTATATCAATACAGTTAAGTTCTTACTTTTGGATACTTAGGTTCTTAATGAAGGGTGGATATAAGCTATAGTGATAGAATAATAGACTAATAGATGCTACAGCTTAAAGGCTGCAACTCAGCCATGGATCAGAATATGAATGATGGAAACTATATGTAGACAATAAAACATGGCTCTTTGTTCTTTCCAGAGGTAATCAGACAGTTGTTTTTGATATACAGAAAATCAAAATCACTGATTTTTATTAAAAACTAGTTTATTCACAAACCTACTCCTCTGAAGAACAACAAAATCCCAGGTCATGCCAAATAGAGATTGTCTAGGGAAATATTAAGATGTTAAATCTAGAATTACGGTTGCTTTTTTAAAAAGTATTTAAAATATCTAGAATGAAAACTATTCTGTATATTTAAAGTTCTTTCTCCTTACCAAGTGAGCATACTGTCCTTATTTTACATAATGAATATCTTTAACATAATCATAAAATGTATATTGTATAGTTCATTAGTGTTTGACCACTGGTTAGTAATGAAAAGAATACTCTTCTCAAAATTAATTTTAAAGCAGTTTAAGACCTAGGTGACGGGCTGGAGAGATGGCTCAGAGGTTAAGAGCACTGACTGCTCTAGCAAAGGTCCTGAGTTCAATTCCCAGCAACCACATGGTG
>NW_004953276.1:0-1432 GCF_000317375.1 Microtus ochrogaster
CAAAAGTGAACAAACCAATTATTCTTTCTGGTAAAAACGGTAACATTTCCAAACTGGGTTTATGGCTAAATTAGATGCTATATGTAAATTACTTCACAGTGGTAAGACTTCTTTTGTAATATCATATGCTTCATTTTCTCACCTTTCAATAAGGAAAGTGAATATATTTTACTTATACTAATTTTGAATCTTTTAAAAGAAATTTATTCAGCAACCTCTTATTCTCTTCTACCTCAAAGGAGTAACCCTAAGACTTAGAATATCCCTTCCATCAGTGAATGTACCATGTTTCCTGAAAGCTTTGCCATGAAGATCAACCTTGATTTGAGGAGACACCATCAATCATCTGTGCAGTCAAGGACAAGCAAGGATAAAAGTTTAATAAGTCTTGTGTCCCGCCTTCCATGATTGCAACTCTGAGCTGTTTCTGTGTATTTTAAATGGATCTCCTTTTTATTTATTTTTTCAAATTTCATTATTATCAAAGAGAAAGTTTGTCATGGATATATTTTATCAGGTCAAAAGTGCCCAGAAATTATGTCAATTAGTAAACACACTATTTGTTTAGATTCACTAGAGTAGGTAACAAGGTAGCAGGAAGCAACAGTGGAACCCCAAAGATGAACACAACAACGAACACCACTGTACTGACAACACACCCTGTTTCCATATTTCAAAGAGGCAATTTGAGCATAGCAGATGTGTAACAGCTCTTAGCGGGGGAAAATGGCAACCTGAAATAGAGCAAGTGGCCTTTTGGTATTCAAGAAAGTGTTTGCCAAGGAGGTTCCTGTTCATAGTCACCATCGGTGAGTGCAGTTAGACTACATATTCATGCAATATTTACATACAAATGGTGATAGTTTGACTTAATATCTTTAGATCCCACACATCTTTATCAAATCATGCTGAATTTTCAAAAAAAAAAGAGTCCATTAAATAAGTGCATTTTACATTGCTCTTTGAAAATAACTTATTAGGACTTCAATAACAGCACCTAGAGTTCTTTATCAAGAACGTTTATTAAGGGCCTATTAAGAGCATTTGCTTAATCTACTTGTTGAATACTCTGTGGTAGTCAGACAGGCATAGTCTCTGTATTCCAGGTGCTCACTGTAGGAAACTCGTGGTAGAAGAGGTAAAAGATGCTTAGGGTGCCTCCTATTTCCCTTCCCCATGACTGGCATATGTCTTCCTACATCCATCTCCATTCAATATAATCTGTGTCAAACAGTTTTCTGACAATGTAACAAAAGGAGAACTTTTTCTGAATCCTTTTTACCAGGTTGTTTCCATTAACTTCCTCTCTGGTAACTCCTCAGACTGGGACCATCAGTGATATTATTTTGGGAATATATATATGACTTTTGAAGCCACAAAGTATGTTGTTTGTGTATTGGGATGTCAAGAAATAGTTAAGTGTGATGGAGTG
>NW_004953277.1:0-1430 GCF_000317375.1 Microtus ochrogaster
TTTATTTATTATGTATACAATGCCTAAAGGCCAGAAGAGGGCACCAGACCTCATTACAGATGGTTGTGAGCCATCATGTGGTTGCTGGGAATTGAACTCAGGACCTCTGGAAGAGCAGTCAGTGCTCTTAACCTCTGAGCCATCTCTCCAGCCCCTGCAAAGGATTTCTTTTATGAAAAGATAGACAACAGACACAGAGAAGGGCCGATGTGTTTTCTACAGCTACAGTTTAAACCAAGCTGTAAATGTTGGCTCTTGCTAGTGCTTTCTACTGGTACAATCTAACCCATGCTGTGAGTGTTGGCCCTGGAGCTCCACCACTGTTTTCTCCAGGTACAGTTTAAACCAAGCTGTCAGTGGTGACTCTGGGGCTGCACCAGTGCTGACCTGGCTTCAGGAGCCAGTGTGCTCTGAAGTGGCTTGCATGGGGAAGTGGCTTGCACAGGGGTGGTGTTTTTGGAGTTGAGCTGTGAACACTGGCACAGATCTCACAAAATTCTCTTGTTAAATGATTTGCTTGCTTATGCTTTGTTTTCTTCCTCCTTCTGGAGCTCTCATCCTGTTTCCTTTGCTGTCTTCCCGGTCAGCAGTTCTGTAACAGGATTAAAGGGATGCCGCAGTTTCCAAAAATAGACGTTCAGGAGCTTTACTGCCCAGCAGAGGGAGGTCAGAATGTTAAGTATTATATTGTTTGGGGTACATATTTTCAGTGCCCACTTTGGGGCTTTGTGTGTAGGAAATAAAAAAATGGTTACAAAATTATCTTTGCATAAAATTCTGTTGTAGCTCATTGGAGCTTCACATGAATAGTCTTCTGGAAAGATTTTATATAAGGTTGATTTTTTGTTGTCTTCTAATAATTGGAAGGATAAAGAATAAAGCAGACAGGTAACGTGTTTTTACCATTTTAAAATTGAAAAGCATGGGGGAAAGCCATGCTTTATTATGAGTACTTCCTTCCTATTTGGTTTTAGTTTGAGATTAGCACTGTTTTTATTGTTTTATTTGTAGCACTCTATCAGCACACTAGATTGCCTTGTGAATAGAAAATGGTGTGTTTGGGTCTAAGTAGGCCTAGACTTGACATTGAAAGAGATGCTATGGGACTGGAAAGATGGCTTGCTGCTCTTCTAGAGGACCTGAGTTTGGTTCCTAGAACCCATGTCATGCAGCTCCCAACTGCCTGTAACTCCAGCCCTTTGCTGGTCTCCATGAGCATGCACATGGCATACACTCACACAGACATATACATATATAAAAAAATCTTTTAATTAAAAAGTAGAGTTATTATATATGCAAATCCCAATACAGTGGCTGGCAGTTATCTTTCATAATAATGGTGACATGATCTCCACAACTTGGTCCCCTTCCCAGCCACCCCTTTATAGTATGATGAGTTAACAAGTTGGTGACCTGCACAAAGTGAGACC
>NW_004953278.1:0-1430 GCF_000317375.1 Microtus ochrogaster
AGAGAGAGAGACAGAGAGAGAGAAACCTCAAAGCCCACCCCCAGCAATACATTTCTTCCAACAAGGCCATACCTACTCCACAAGACCATACCTTCCAATCCCTCCCAAGTAGTATTATTCCCTGGTAACCAAGCATTCAAACATATGAGCCTATGGGGACTATTCTCATTCAGACCACCACAGCTGACCCCTTCCATTAGGTGGTCTGTCCCATCAGTCCCCAGAAAATCATCCATAGCATATACTAGATTGGTAAATGGTCACGTATTGTTTGATCTCTCTGAAAAGCTGGCTCTGGGAACAGGGCTGCATTCCCTCCTCCACTGCAAACCCAGGGATATTTCTCTCAAAATGTCCTTCGACACCCCTTATCTGAAGGTAGGCTGGTCCCCCAAATTCCCGTACTAGAGAGGAGAGGAGAGAAAGACAGCTGTGCCCTCGAGTACTCTCAACAGAGGCTCCTAATGTTTGTCCCGTGACATGAAAGGCCCCGTAGTAGGAGGAAGTTGAGCTAGCCATGGCAAGCTCAGCTGCAGGAGGCTTGGCTGTGTAGAGAAAGCTCCCTGGCCTTGCCCCATTGGTTTCTTCTGGATGCTGGGAGCACCCAATGTGACGATGTTGTCTCTATCTGTTGCTATTTGCTTTTTCACTTGGAAGTCTTAACACCGGAAAAGTTGGTCTGTCTGGGACCCTGTAGCCATCCAAAGCTCCAGCTGGCTGTTTTGGTTCCCAGGGCTTCCCCAGTTGGTTCTGCTGCTGGTGTGAGGATCTGATCTGGTGCTCTACTATGTTTTTGTGGCTTGCTGTTTTATTATTTTACGCCCACTTGCTGTGTACTTAATAAACTCAAACTCAGTCCTATGACTGGAGATTTGGCTATCTATTGTCTATAGAGAACAGACAAAGCAGAGGCCCCAGAGCCCAGAAGACATCTAGCTGTCTATGCCACTGTCCCACCAGGGGAGAAAGCTCAAATCTTGACGAGTCACAGGACAAGAAAAAGCCCCCAATGTTGAAGTTGAATAATTGTGCAAATCAAATGGAGAGAACCAAATGCAAATGGCTTGTCATTTGTCACAAGTCGTAGTACGAGAAACGGTGGCATTTACATCGGCTTCAGAGAAACAGGACTTGAAATGTAAACACTAGGAGAGAGGTGTTGAAAATAGGGATGGTAAGATTGTTTTCTAAAGAAAACTGCCTTTCTGTCCTTTTTCATGGAGTCTCTTGGGATGACTTCAGGCACTGTATAAGTGCTGACTGGTGCACTGTTCTCTGGGTCACTCCAGGTTCCTGTATGGGAAAAGCATCGCGTTGGCATGAGTTGTGTCAGTGTGGGGTAGAGGATACAGACTTTGGTCAAAGTTCTCCCACTATCACTTGGCTGCTGTGCCAGTCCCCACCCAGAACCATCACCACGGCAGAAGCCG
>NW_004953279.1:0-1430 GCF_000317375.1 Microtus ochrogaster
TCATTGTGATGACAAAATGGAGCACTGTGATGTCACAATAGAGCACTGTGATGACACAATAGATCATTGTGAAGAAACAGTAGAGCACTGTGATGACAAAATGGATCATTGTGAGGACACAATGGAGCACTGTGATGGCACAATGGAGCACTTTGCTAACACAATGAAGCACTGTTATGAAACAATGGAAGTCTGTGATTGCACCATGGATTATTGTGACGACATGAGGGATCATTGTGATGACACAATGGAGCACTGTGATGACACAATGGAGCACAGTGATGACACAATGGAGGTCTGTGATGGCAAAATGGATCATTGTGACAACACAATGGATCATTGTGAGGACAGAGTGAAGAATTGCGATGGCAGAATGGATCACTGTGAGGACACAGTGAAGCATTGTTATGACACAATGGATAATTGTGATGACAAAATGGAGCACTGTGATGACACAATGGATAATTGTGATGACAAAATAGAGTACTGTGATGTCACAATAGAGCACTGTGATGACCCAATGGATCATTGTGAGGACACAATGGAGCAATGTGATGACACAATGGATCATTGTGATGACACAATGGAGCACTGTGATGACACAATGGAGCACTGTGATGACACAATGGATCATTGTGAGAATACAATGGAGCACTGTGATGACACAATGGAGCACTGTGATGACACAGTGTATCATTCTGATGACACAATGAAGCACTGTGAGGACACAATGCAGCACTATGATGACACAATGGATCATTGTGATGTCACAATGGAGTACTTTGATATCAAAATGGATCACTCTGATGACACAATGTAGCACTGTGATGGCACAATGGAACACTGTGATGTCACATTGGAGCACTGTGATGTCACAATTTAGCATTGTGATGACATAATGGATCATTGTGATGAAACAATGGAGCACTGTGATGGCCCTATGGAGCAATGTGATGACACAATGGATCATAGTGATGACACAAAGGAGCACTGTGATGACACCATAGAGCACTGTAATGACACAATGGAGGTCTTTGATGGCAAAATGGATCATTGTGAGGACACAATAGATCATTGTGATGACATAATGGAGCAGTGTGATATCACAATGGAGCTCTGTGATGTCACAATGAAGCATTGTGATGACAAAAAGGAGGTCTGTGATGGCACAATTGGTCATTTTAACGACCCAAGAGATCATTGTGATGACACAATGTAGCACTGTGATGACACAATGGAGAACTGTGATGACACAATAGATCATTGTGATGACACAGTGGAGCACTGTGAAGTCACAATCGATCATTTTTATGACACAATGGAGTATTTTGATAGCACAATGGAGAACTCTGATGTCACATTGGAGCACTGTGATGTCACAATGGAGCACTGTGATGACACAATGGATCATTGTGATGACACAATGAAGC
>NW_004953280.1:0-1430 GCF_000317375.1 Microtus ochrogaster
GACGGCTGTGGAGACAGGGTCTCCTGTGGAAGAGAGAGACGGCTGTGGAGACAGGGTCTCCTGTGGAACTTACCACACAGCCGGAGCTGGAGACCGACCTCCTAAGGACTGTGACTACCTGGGGTAGCTGGCTCAGGGGTGGGACTCAAAGCTACTGAGCTACACCCTCAGCCCCAAGGAACCTTCCCTTTAGCTAAATGCCAATAAACAGGAGACAAGGAATGAGAAAATCCACCAATTTGTAATTATTACATAAAAACCAAGGCATAAAAACCTATACCAAAAATGTGAGAAACCCTGTCTCAAAAACAAAACAAAACAAAAAAACAAAAAGAAAGAACGAAAGAAAGAAAAGATAATATGGTTTGTCATAGCTTTTAACACCATGATAGTCTGGCAAGGGTGAAGACCAACACTAACCCAAAGCAAAGACGGAAGAAAATCTAAAGCTCGCCCCACAACCTTTCTTATTCTGATTCACGTACTAGGAAAATGGCAATTTTAATGCTTTAACATCATTTATGTATCCTTTCACAAGAATGCTTTTACATATGAGAATCTCATGCGTATCAAATAAAAGACACGAGTGAATCGCGTCCTCGTTTTCAGTGCTCGCTCCTTGAGCAGAGCCTCTCATCCTTCTTAGACAACTGAGCAGACACGGCACCTGAGAACAGAAGGGTGTGTGTGTCTTGTCTGTGTTGCACACACACGAGTGTCTGGGACCCAGAGCAGGCTGCAGGTATCTCTACTGCTCTCTGCATTACTGTCTTGAGGTCGCGTGTCTCTGTGGGTCAGAAGCTTGCTGGTTCAGCCAGACTGGTCAGTCAGTGAGCTCTCAGGATCCGCCTGCCTCTGCTCTGCAATTCTGGGTTACAGGCAAGGGCACCATATTTAGCTTTGTTTGTTTTCATTTTTTTTTTTTTTTGAGACAGGGTTTCTTGGTGTAATAGTTCTGGCCATTCTGGAACTCACTTTATAGACCAGGTTGCCCTTGAACCCACAGAGATCCACCTGCCTCTGTGTCCCGAGTGCTGGGATTAAAGGCATGTGCACTACAAGCCCTGGCAGCTATTTTTAATATATGTGCTTCAGATTCAAACTCAGTTCCCAAACTTGCTGAGCACAAAAGTGCTCACACTCACCAAGCGAACTTCCAGTATTGAGAAATCTATCTATCTATCTATCTATCTATCTATCTATCTATCTATCTATCTATCTATCTATCTATCAATCAAGGTTGGGTGCCCTCATCCCCTTTCTCTCTCTCTATAACTTCCTGGCTTCTCGCAAACGCACCATGTGGAACAGGCTGGCCTGGAACTCACTGAGATTCAACTGCTTCCACCTCTGGAGCGCCGGGATTAAAGGCGGGTGCCAGCACACTCCGGAGCGCCGGGATTAAAGGCGGGTGCCAGCACACTCCGGAG
>NW_004953281.1:0-1429 GCF_000317375.1 Microtus ochrogaster
GCAGGACCGAGCCAGCAACTTAGGCCAGAAAGGCCTGATACAGTGAACTCCACAGGGGCAGGCCTGAGCCAGCGACCTAGGCCAGAACAGGCCTGAGACAGCGAACTCCACAGGAACAGGAGTGGGTTCACACCAGGGACATTTACAGAAACAGGACTGAGACAGTGACCTAGGCTGGAGCAGGCCTGAGACAGCAAACTCCACAGGAGCAGAACAAAGCCTGGGAGTGCAGAGTGACCTCAAGGAACACACAGTGGCCAACAGGGTCACTGGAACTGTGGCACTGACTGCACCACAAGGAGCAACCATCTGATCCTGGATCCACTGGCACCTGGAAGATTGATCACCAGGGTCACAGACAGCCCCAACTACACCAATCAGAGGAAAAGATGGGTAGACAAGGTAAGAACACATGCAACACCCAAAGAGCAACACGATACCAGTAAAAACTAATAGCCCTACAATAGCAACACATGAACAACCAAATATAGATGAAGCAGAAGAAAATGACCTAAAAAATAACTCTCGGCAAGTATTTGAGGCCCTTAAAAAGAAAATGAAAAATTCCCTCAAAGAAATGGAGGGAAAGACAAACAAAAAATTGGAAGACAACAACACATCCCTTAAAGAAAACCAAGAAAAGGCAATCAAACATATAAAAGAAACTATTCAAGACTTGAAAATTGAAATAGAGACAATAAAGAAAACATAAGCTGAGGGAATTATTGAAACAGAAATCATGAGAAAACGATCAGGAACCACAAATGCAAAGATAAACAGCAGAATACAAGAGATGAAAAGAGAATCTCAAGCGCTGGAGATACAATAGAAAAAAATAGATCCATCAGTCAAAGAAAACCTTAAATCTAATAAAAGCTTGACACAAAATATCCAGGAAATATGGAAAACCATGAAAAAAAAAAGACCAAACCTAAGGATAATAGGTACAGAAGAAGGAGAAGACGTTCAACTCAAAAGCATAGAAAATATATTTATAAAATCATAGAAGAAAATGTTCCTAACCTAAAGAAAGATATCCCTATAAATAAATAAGAAACTTACAAAACACCAAATAGTGTTCCCTTGCAATATAATAATCAAAACAATAAACATACAGAATAATGAATGAATACTAAGAGCTGCAAAGAAAAAAAAAAGACCAAGTAACATATAAAGACAAACCTATATCAGAATTACACCTGACTTCTCATTGGAGACAATGAAAGCCAGAAGGTCATGGTCAAGCATTATGTAGACATTAAGAGACCACAAATACCAGCTCAGACTACTATACCCAGAAACACTTTCAGTCAACATAGAAGGAAAAAACAAGGTATTCCATGACAAAACCAGATTTCACCAATACCTAGCCAAAAACGCAGCCCTACACAAAGTACTAGAAGGAAAACGTCAACCCAAGGACGTTATC
>NW_004953282.1:0-1429 GCF_000317375.1 Microtus ochrogaster
AAAAAAAAAAAAAAAAAAAAAAAAAAAAAAAAAAAAAACCAAAAACGGATTGTTTTCCTGGTTATTTGGTGTCTTCCACAGATGTGTATTTCTATAGTGGAGATGCCTGTACCATAGCCACATGGTAGGGTTTATGTTATGGCTTGGCTGTACTCACACCAAGGGTCATTTCCAGCCTTTTGGACACTGCAGAAGAGCCATGGAGAGAGGGTCTAGGAGACAGCACCTGTGAAATGACCAGGGGCATTTCTTCTTCCTCCTTCATCTTCCGTCTTCGTTGGTCCTCTCTTCACAGCTGCTGCTGAACCAGCCTGGTTCCATCCTAGGCTCGAGAGCCATTGTACAGCAGAAAACAAACCCGGTTCATTCCTGTTTACAGTTATCCCTATTTCTCTAGGACGGGGCTATGCCCCACTGTAAGCTTAATTACAAATTGTTCTGGACTGCCTGCTTCAGGAAACGACAGCCATGCCTTTGCTTCAAAAAGTTATGACCAGCCGGGTGGTGGTGGTGCACACCTTTAATCCCAGCACTCGGGAGGCAGAGGCAGGCGGATCTCTGTGAGTTCAAAACCAGCCCGGTCTACAGAGCTAGTTCCAGGACAGGCTCCAAAACCACAAAAAAACCCTGTCCCAAAAAAAAAAAAAAAAAAAAAAAAAAAAAAAAAAAAAAAAAAGAAAAAAAAAGAAAAGGATAGTAACAGAATCATGGATGGAATTTTTTGTTTGTTTTAAGACAGAATCTCACAATTTGGCTCTTGTTGTCCAGGAGCTCACTATGCAGATCAGGCTGGCCTTGAACTCACAGATATTTGCTTGCTTCTGCCTCTCAAATGCCGGAATTAAAGGCGTGAACCACCATGCACCAGCTTTGACTGGGATTCTAATGATGTTCCTGGGCATACAACCCAAAAAAAACAACCACTGTGTGACCTCACAAACTCCTGAAATTGAATCCCCCAAACCCTATTCTAGATCAACAGGCTATAGAAGCAACCAGAATCGGGTGGCTTTGTTGTTGGTTTTTGTTGTTGCTGGTGTTTTAAAGCATCATTCATTCCTAAATTTCTGCAGTAATAATTCTCAGAGGTTCCTTTCACTTTCAGACTGCTACAAGACCACTTCTCATGCCTCTGTTGTCCCCTTGCTTTTCAGCCTTCCTCTGCCTCACTTTCTGCGTCCATGGAAACCCATTGTTCTGTCTGTGCAGCCCAGGCTGAGAGCTGAGAGCTGCCAAGGATCCAGCCACATCTGGGGTGGCCAGTCCCTCGCTGTGCCTGCTCCGGGTCTTCGAAGGACCCAGCACTTGGATTCCTTCTCCAAGTCCTGCTTAAAAAACCGGATTGTTGCCAGGCGATGGTGGCGCACGCCTTTAATCCCAGCACTCGAGAGGCAGAGGCAGGTGGATCTCTGTGAGTTCGAGACCAGCC
>NW_004953283.1:0-1429 GCF_000317375.1 Microtus ochrogaster
GCTATGCTAAGATATGAAGAGACACACCTAGCACAAAGATTCTAAGCTTTGTCACTAATTGTGAAACATCTGTGTCCATTCAGTCCATAAATCAATTAATATCATGAAGTATTTAAATCACCTGTCACAAGAGAGGTCAATATTTAATAAGGGCTACATCTATATGATTCTGGTAGACCAACTGTTTCACTTGTCAGAAGTCACCCATGCTTATACCATCCACATGCCAGTAACAGAAAAAAACATGATTTCAAAGCTTAATCTTAAATTATCAGAATATTATGTAATTCTAACATCACATATTCTCCAAGTACAAGTCATTGAGTGCAAGATTTTATCCCTGGCAAAGTGTATAGGGAACCATCATGATGCTCTGACCTTCACAGTGGAAACATCATAATGCAGAGATACAGAGTACAACATAAGTCTATGCCAAATTTCCCTGGTTTCAAGTGCGTTCTTTGAGTCAAGTTCATAGAAGCCAAAAAGAGCTTCCAATAAGCCCAGGCTTCCTCTCCCTGCCTAATGTGCTTAAAAAATGCAGTACCTTGAAATTACAATTTATTAACTTTCTTTGACAGATAGTATTTCTGATTCAAAAATATTTATGGTGCAAAGTCCAATCTGTGTGCACTGGTTTGAGCCCCACATACTAAACAGGTAAAACAGAATTGAGAATGGCTTCTTGGTAGCAACATTGTCTCAGTTGTGCTCAGCAAACAGAAGCACAACTCCTTTAAGAGAGGCTCCTGATTCAGCCTTAGCAGCAAAAACTGCATGGCATTGTTCTTGGTGGTGGCATAAACTTACATACTCCATAGAATTGTGACAAAAAATAACTGGCTCCTGCAAGACCTCCCCCATAAGGCTAGGTTCTCAGGAAGTTAAGGAGTGGGGCAGATTCAGCTGCTAAAGCCAGGATATCAATTCTAGTCATGAAGTTTAGCAGTTTAGAGACCCATGTGTTCAGAAAAAGATAGAGAAACACAGTAAGGACAAATACAGATTGAAAAAAAAAATACCCTCCAAATAGTTTACAATGTGTTTAAAAATATATGTAGATTTGGAAGAGAAAATAAAAAGGTTAGAGAAAATCCTTTAAAAAAAAAGAAATATATGTGGCTTGGCAGCACACACCTTTAATCCACTCACTTGGAAGGCAGAGTCAGGAGGATCGCTGTGAGTTTGAAGCCAGCCTGGTCTACAAGTGAGTTCCAAGAGAGACAAGTTACACAGAGAAACCTTATCTCAAAAAAAAATTAAAAATTAAAATAGAGTTAAAAGCTACATAATGATAGAAAATACATAAGAAATCTGCATAGTATATCTTCTTGTGTTGTCTTTGGATTGTTTAATGGCTGAGGAAATAGCACCAGCAGTGAAAATGCATAATTATAAATACTGCTGGATTAATCCAACCTATACATTT
>NW_004953284.1:0-1429 GCF_000317375.1 Microtus ochrogaster
CAGCAGCCGTCTCTGCCTGGGGCCCACTGTCTGCCGCCACATGGCCTGCCACCACCACCGCTCGGGCCGCTGCTCTGGGACCAGCAGCCATTTCTGCCTGGGACTGGCTGCTCCCAGAGCCTGCTGCCTGCCACCACATGGCCTGCCGCCACCATCTGGGACCTACAGCATTTCTGCTGCCTACTGCCGCTGGGGATCTTGCAACATTTTTAAAAAGAACAACATTAGTGCCGAAACCGGGAACTTCCCGTCCCGGGCCTTCCACCTGAGGCCTGGCCTCCTGGCCTTTGGCACGCCTCCCAAAGTGCCGGATGACCTCCTTCCCGGGAACGAAGTCTACAACTGGGACCTGCCTACAATCACCTCCATCTTTAACCGATACCAACCAATTCGTGAGTCTACCCCCACTGGCTCTCTCCCCGTCCCGCCTAGGGAATGCCTGGCCAGCTTTCTCTGGCGCTTTCTGGGTTGAGTTGTCTACCCCCTTTTTTCCTCTACCCCCTCCCTTCCTTGGTTGACCGTAGCTCCACCTGCAAGTTGAGGACTTGGTGTCCCCAACTTCCCGCCAGGAATTTGGTGTTCCTGGCCTCTTCTGCCTTTTTTCCTCCTTTCTACACTTTCTTTCATGTGCGGGCTCGTCACGGGATGGGCACCTCTTCTTGGCTGAACGGTCAGCTCCAAAAGGCTTAATCTTCCCCTCCTAGCCGGGATTTTCCTGTCGGTAGCTAGGCTCGGGCCGATTTTGCCTATAGTGCGGCCTCTCGGGGTTCAGGGACGCCTGGACTTGAGACGCCTCGCTCGCCTTCTGCAGGCGGATTTACCGGTTAACCATGGGAACTAAAAATTCAAAGCCAATTTCTCCAAACTCCCCCCTCAGTCAACTCCTAGAATCTCTAAAGCCTCATGCTTTGATTCCCTCCATCAAGCTAAAGACGCTGGCGCGTCTCTGCTCCAAAACCTGGCCCATATATAAGCTGGAGGATGGTTTCCGCTGCCCCCCCCAGGGCTCATTTGATCCCGATATTTTATGGGAGCTAGCCAATTTCTGTCACCGGGCTGCCAAATGGAAGGAAATGGCTTATGTAATAGCCTTCTTTTATATGGCCCTGAAAACTGATCCATCTACAACTTCACAATGCTCTCCTGCTCACATGTCCCTAGCAATGTCTGCCCCACAGGAACCTTCCGCTCCAGCCATGAGGATGGATCCAGCGGACGAGCCTCCGCCCTTCCGGCCTCGAGGGACCACCCCCTCCCGCCCTGTCTGGTCTTGCGACACCTTAACCGCTTCTCTTCCTTCAACAGCCAATGTGGTCAAGCTCAGACCCAACTTTCCAAACAAATTCTATACTATAGTTATACCTGATAAACAGCCCTCAACTGCTCAGAGATCTGGGGAATGTGATATTTAAGTATTTAATTATTAAAA
>NW_004953285.1:0-1429 GCF_000317375.1 Microtus ochrogaster
GGGGAGGGATGAAAGGGGGAGAGGCAGGAAAGGGAGCGGAGAAAAATGTAGAGCTCGATGAACATCAATAAAAAAATGAGAAAAAAGAAAAATTGGTACATTTACACAATGGAGTACTACACAGCAGAAAAAATAACAGCACCTTAAATTTTTCAGGCAAATGGATGGAGCTAGAAAATATCATTTTGAGTGAGGTAACCAAGACACAGAGAGACAACTATCACATGTACTCACTCGTAAGTGGTTCTTAAACATAAAGCAAAGAAAACCAGCCCCAAAATAATCACAATCCCAAAGAACCGGGACAACAATGAGGAACCTAAAGGAGAAAATGTAGATCTAATCTACAAAGGAGGTGGAAAAAGACAAGATCTCCTGAGTAAATTGGGAGCATGGGGATCTTGGAAGAGGGTTGAAGGAGAAAGAAGAGGTAAGGAGGAGAGTAGAGAAAAATGTAGAGCTCAATAAAAATAATAATAGTAAAAAAAGAAGATGGAGATTTCATGATGGAAGTGTGCTGTAGAAGACCAGAAATTAAAGAGTCAAGTCCCAGTTCTGTTTGCTTTCTGCTTCCTGAGTATGGATGCAGCGTGAGCAGTCTGCCTCCTGGACCTCTGACCACACTCTCTCTGCCCACTGTCATGTCTTCTCTGCATGGATAATATGATAGCCCAAATCACAATCCAGAATAAACCCCATCTAACTCAAATTGTGTCTTGTTGGGCTTTTGGTCATAGAGTCTCCCCATTATCCTATGTCGACCAGGGAGTTCATGTAATTACTTTCTCACTTTGTCTGCCTCTCTGATAGGAGGAAACACCCAACTTTTTCTGCATCCTGTTCCACCCATCTTAGTAGGAATGCCAGTACGTACCGATCACCCCTTCCCAACTTTGAAGGGTTCTCAAACTTAGTAGACTGTGAGTGTCTTCAACATGATACTGCTCCTCTAGGTCTGAAAGAAAGTTGGTAGAGAGAGTGGATAACAGACACATGTTGTAAAACACCATGTGAAGTCAATACGCTTCCTAAGATAACAACCTCATTTTTGCTTTGCTTTTTAGAATTCAATTAGAAACTCATGTTCATTTAAATGCTTTTTCATAAAGGTTTTGGTGTTGTTATATTAATGAACTATGTAAAGTCACACTTTATCATATGGTAAAAAAGGAGAGCTAGACACCATCCCTTTTAGATGTGATGTGCAGCACCACACAAAGATGCTGTGTATGACTCTTTGAGCATTGCATTTTAAATACTGCCCCCCAAAATTCTCCCATTAATTTCAAAGCACTTTTGACCTTTGTCCTGACTCCCTTGGGAGATCTATACCACAGCTCCACATGAGTTCACTCAGAGGTAAGGATCACGTTAGCCCACAAGTGCTATGCTAGGGTTCTTGTTCCACTGTTGTAGGTTGGATAGATCA
>NW_004953286.1:0-1428 GCF_000317375.1 Microtus ochrogaster
TGATCATTTGGAAGTAGTACTATAAAATGTCTTCTTAGGAATAGTGAGGGAAAGTTCAATAGATGAGGAGAATGAGGTACAAATGAGGGGGAGGTAGGATGAATGATAAATAATACTAAAGCTATTTGAAAAAGCATCTTGTCACACATGCCAGAAGGTCAGGTTGGTTACCTATGGACTTTCCACACCCCTTCTATTCCCACAGAATTAATTCTCAGGGTCTCCCCTAACCGTGTTACATCTTTCCCTGGATTACCCCACTCCCTCAGTTTTCCTCCCTACCTCTGTTCTCTATTTGACCACTAACTCAGGAAGATACCCCCATTGAACCACAGGCCATGCCTACCAGCAGACCAGCTAGGCTGCTCATGAACCTTCTTCTACTCTTTCTCTTTCCTTAGACCCAGTTCTCAGGGTCACCTCTAGGATCGAAACTAAATGTCTTCTCTGGCCTTCCCTTCTCCCAGCTTCCAACAATAGCAAGCACTCCCCATGCTGAGCAGGATAGTAAAACAGGTAACACTTAGCCTGCAGTGGACACACTCTGAAAAATCAGAGAGAACACAGAAACCAAGGGAGAACCTGGTAGCCAGGTCTGCTTTGATGTGTTAAATAGGCATCTTAGCCATTTTTTCCCAGGTTTGAAATCTAACATTCAAGATATAAAAGTAGAAATAGAAGCAATAAAGAAAACAGAAATTGAGGGAATCTTGTAAATAAAACCAAAATTAGGTATATAAACAGGACTACTGGGCAAGCTTTATTAACAGAAAATCACTGAATTTTCACTTTCACTCAGGCATTGAAGATAAAATAGTTGATCAAGAAAGTGTTAAATCTAAAAATTTCCAGATACAGAACACCCAGGAAGAATGGAACACTATGAGAAGGATAAATTTAAGAATTACCAGAGTATAGGAAGGAGAAAAATGCAAATTCAAAGGCCCTGAACATATTTTCAAAAAATATCATAGAAGAAAGAAAATTTTTCTAACCTAAAGGAGATGCTTATAAAAGTATAAGAAGCATACAGAACACCAAAACAAACTGGACCAGAAAAAAAAAATGTCTTCATGGCACATAAAACCAAAACACTAAACAAAAGAACAAAAAAGGAATATTAAAAGGTGCAAAGGATAATATCAAGTAATATATCAAAGCTGACCTATGAGATTTACACTTTACTTCTCAGTGAAGATGCTAAAAGCCAGAAGGACTTGGGCAAATGTGTTATAGACTCTAAGAGAAAACAGATATAAACCCAGACTACTATAGTAAGCAAAACTCTCAATCAAGATAGTCCATAATAAAGTCAAATTAAAGTTAGCCACATACAAATAAAGGCACATAGATGTCTTAGAAGAAAAATTCCAAACCAGGGAGGTCAGCTTCACACACACACACACACACACACACACACACACACAC
>NW_004953287.1:0-1428 GCF_000317375.1 Microtus ochrogaster
TAGCAATACTGACGAATATCTTGCATATCACCATAGAACCTTCATCTGGTGATGGATGGAGATAGAGACAGAGACCCACACTGGAGCACTGGACTCAGCTCTCAAGGTCCCAATGAGGTACAAAGTCATTCTTAACACACCTCAAACCATTCAATCAAAACACATGCAAAACAGTCATTTAAACACATGAGTTTATGGATGTCATTCTTAATAAACAATCATGTTTCATTCTCTGACCCACAGATTGTATCCATATCATAATTCAAATGCATTGGGTTCAACCTCAAAAGTCCTTGTTATCTTTTACAGTCTCAACAAGTTTAAAATTGTAGGCTCTTCTAAACTCAAGGCAGTCTTTTATTTGTATTACTCTCTAATATCAGGATGAGGTAGATCTATTCCCAGTTTTCTAAGAAACCACCCTATTGATTTCCAAAGTTGCTATACAAGTTTACATATCCAACAGGAGTGGAGGAGTCTTCCCTTTGCTCTACATCCTCACAAGTATGAGCTGTCACTTATGTGTTTGATTATAGGCTTTCTGACAGGTGTAAGATGATATCTCAAAGTTGTTTTGATTTGCATTTCCCTGAGTGCTAAGAATGTTAAAGATTTATTTAAACATTTCTCAGCCATTTTGGTTTCCTCTCTTCAGAATTATTGGTTTACTTCCATTGTACAGTTTTGGCTTCTTTGTCAAAAATCAGGTGTTCATAGGTGTGTGGATTACTGTCAGGGTCTTCTATTCGATTTCATTGGTTCATGTTTCTGTTGTGGGAGACAGTTGTGTAGCCTGTTCTATTTGTGGGGCCCCTGGAAGTGTGACCAGGATCTATCCCTGATGCAAGAGCTGGCATTTTAGAACCCATTCCTTATTGTGTATACCTTTCCCATTCTTGATGCATGGGGGGGAGGGGTTGTTCCTGACTCAACTGAATGTTCCAATTTTTGTTGATATGGGAGGGCTTACTCTTTCTGAGAAGTGGAAGATGAATGGGTTGGGAGTAGGTAGGCCACAAGGTAAAAGCAAAAAGCCAAAACATAAGTATAGAAAAGGAGTGGTGTGCATGTGACTGGGGAAGTGGGTAATAGGAGTGGGAGAGAAGAGTTCAGGAACATTAGTCAGATGCAGTCAGCTTATTGCAGATATTAATAAAGGACAAATTTCACTAGGGAAAAATTGTAGCTATAAATGTTACATTGTTAAATCTATAAAAATAGCTGAGATAATATTTTAGGAAAAAGATACCAAAACTTGCAAGTATATTCTCCATATGCCAAGATGCATAAACACACATGAGCCTTGCTTATCTCTAATATGATTTCAGTAAAGCATGATGCAGGTATTTGCATGTTTTTATTAGTTTATGTTATGGGAAAATATTTAACTTATTAGGATACACATACAGATTGATTGCAACCATAGTT
>NW_004953288.1:0-1428 GCF_000317375.1 Microtus ochrogaster
GATGGTCTGGAACTCCTGATCTTCCTATGCTGTTGCCCGCAACACTGGAATGACAGGCTTGTGTCTCACACATCTCCCTTCCGGTCAATGAACACCTCTCCAGCATCCCAGGGTCTGGTATTGGGTCACTATTATGAGAATGTGGCCACGAGAAAGGTGAATGACACTAACTCCTGGGGTGCCAGGCAAAGGCACATTCCCACAGGCACACAGTTATTAGGCAATGGACAGGACTGATTAGTTCAGACCATTTTGGCTGCAAGTTCTCACATGGAACACTAGTGGTATGGATGAAGCCGGGCCCTCGGCACTGCTCTGGGTCCTCCGGTGTCAGGAAAACCATCTGCTACACCAAAGAAGGACTTGTCAGAAAAATCTGAGGACTGCAGAGACCAACAAATCTATATGTCATGATGTGTCTTTGAAGTGTGGAAGTGGAAAAGCATGGAAGCTGCAAGAACCAGACATAGCTGGAAGGATCCAGGAATACGAGGAACATTGTGGTTAGACCAATGTGAGGGGAATGTGAGCCACAGGCCATCTGGGGCTAGTTTGGTAACAGAGCATCCAGTGTGGACATGAGAGGAGGCCAAAAGACAGGGTCAGATCCTGAGACTCCACAAAAGTGGGAAGGAGCTGGACAGCCACTAGTATCAGATAGGGACACTGTGGGGATTGATGGAGGGTCTGGGAGCAGCATTCCAGGCTGACCATGGACTGGCTTCTCTTTACAGGGACGGTCAGGATACTAGGAAGGTGGTGATGGTTATAAAACACCTGCATGGTGCAACAACTCTGAGTCTCTCCCCTTGCCTGCCCTTCCCATGATCTCCTAATGTATCTTGCACCAAAGCTAGCAGCGCCACCTATTGAAGAGCATGGGAATTGGAACAGGTGGCTCCAGAAAAGGAATTTGGCTTGTTTGCTGGTTGACACAGCATAGCAGTGATCTACATCACGTTCTGGAACGGAATTGTGTGATTATGTGCAGGTTTTTCTATTTACATATGTGTATGAGTGTGCCGGTTTTCCTATTTATGTGTATGTGTGCTTGTGTCTCCATCGCTAAAACTCCTCTAGATGGCGCACACTGACCTCTGGTTGACACTACTCCTTCCTCAGCCTATTGATTCAAGGTTGGGCCATCATACTCTTTCTACGACTGTTTGCATTCAATATATGAAGGCTCCCCTGGGCTCAGTGGTTCCAGGTAGACCTGCCAAGAGCTAGTCACATCTTCTCTACCAACCTCATAGCTTGAGTGAGCTCAGTGACACTCTGAGTGAAATTTCCATCACTTCCTATGTGTCTTATCTTTGTTTTGAACCCTCCAATATTCAAAAGTCTGAGGGTCTGCATCAGGTGCTTGTTCACTTCAGAGATCTCATCTGTTCTACTCCCTTTATCCTGACCCCATTTCTAAGCATC
>NW_004953289.1:0-1427 GCF_000317375.1 Microtus ochrogaster
TATATCTTAGCTTTGTAAGTTTATTTCTAAGCTACAAATTTCTTAACATTATTATTTTGTGCCTGTCACATGCTGTTTATAACTAAGATTCTGTTGTATATTTTGAAGTCAAGTGTTATGAAACATCTGACATCACTTCCTTGGCTAAAGATTTCTTTGACATTTTGAATTAACTTGTACTTGTTTAATAATTTTAGAATCATGGTTTTCTACTTCTAAAATGAATGACAGCTGAATTTTTAGAAGTGTTAGGTTGAATGTTTAGGAATGTGGTAAATACATATCAAACTTATTTAGCCTGAAGATACAGTCTTGCAATTCCAGCTTCTTGGGAAGTCAGGGTGGGAAAACTGCAGTCAAATTTAACCCGAGCCACTTAGTTCCCACTTCAAGATTTTATGAAAATAGCATAAACATATTGGCAATATATAGATTAGTGTTAGGGAGACTCCCTAGCATCCATGAGACCTTTATTTTAACCCTTAGTTCCAAAAAAAACCACACAATCAAACAAAACAACTAAATAAACAAGTAAAACAAAACAATAAAAAACACAAAACTTCTCAACAAAAACCAATAAATACACGAAAAAGAAATCATTGAGATTTTGAGACAATATTATTGCCTATTCAGAATAGCTATCATCAAAAGAACAAAAATATAGATCAAGTTAAGTGAAATGACACTGATTCAGGAGGATGAACATTGTAAATTATTTTTATATAAATGAAAGAAGGGTAACTTGGAAGAAGAAAGTCACCAGTGGGTGCAGAAATAAGCAAATAAGTGACAGCAAGTAGAATGAGTATGATTTGTGTAATATATAGCGATATATATATATATATATATTATACATATCATATGTGTGTGTGTTTACTTTTTACTTTGTGTCTGCACATGTGGAAATACTTGAAGATGCTAGATCAAAACTTATAGGTAACAATGAGGACCCTAAGAGAGACATACATAGATCAAATCTACATGGGAAATAGAAAAAGACAAGATCTCCTAAGTAAATTGGGAACATGGGGACATTGGGAAAGGGTTGAAGTGGAAGGGAGAATCAGGGAGGGGAGCAGAGAAAAATGCAGAGCTTATTAAAAATCAATTAAAAAAACTCATAGGAGTTATAACTCTTCCTCTAACATGTGAGCTTGGGGAGGATTTAATTCAGGTGCTGTGGTTTGTCAGGAAGCTCCTCTACCTGCTGAGCTATCTCCATGGTCTCCATTCTGCTTCTTGAAACACATTAAAAACAAGTAATGTCACTAAGATGATTGCTAAAATTTAAATGAAATTTATATCCTTATAAGCTACAAAGCAATAAGAGGCCATTTTATAGTTCAATAATTTAGTTTAGCACAGAGTCCTTAAGGTGTTTTGTTGTTGAAGTATTACTGTGGGTATGTGAGGGCAAACTGTATATT
>NW_004953290.1:0-1427 GCF_000317375.1 Microtus ochrogaster
GCCTGCCTCTGCCTCCCGAGTGCTGGGATTAAAGGCGTGCGCCACCACCGCCCGGCTTGCTGCCCAGATTTTAAAAGTAATTTTTCTGGACTTTGTTTGAAAAGAGTAACAATGTAAGTTTGTCTCCCATATAGAAGTCATCTACGATAACATTTTTTGCTTGTGTTTTTTAGACAGTCTAGGGAAGTAACCTCGACTGATCTGAAACTCACTAAGTAGATCAGGCTGGCCTTAAGCTCAAAGAAATCTGTCTGCTTTTCCTTCTTAAGTGCTGGGTCAAAGATGTGCAACCACACCTGGCCTACAATTGCATTCTTAATGGATAAAAATTAAATATCAGGTATAGAGAGACCTTCCTTGTGCTCTAATTTTTCACCTTTGAGGTAATGGATTTGTTTTATTTTGCTTGAGGGACAGAGACCATAAGCAAAAGCAACTGGGAGAGGAGAGTTTATGTCCCCTTACAGTTGTAATTCTCCATGAAGGGAAGTCAGGGCAGGGACTTCATGATATGTAAAGTTTCTTTTTAATACATAGTTACTCTATGTATCTCCAATCATGCATAATATTTCATAGTATGTACACATTAGTGAAATTTTAATATTAGCCCACTGATGTTTAGAGAATATCTGGTTTTTCTGCTATATGTATGGCTGAAATAAACATCGTATATACTTCTTTCTGAACATGCATAAGTTTCTGTAAACTAGATACCTAGAAATGGAATCTCCAGGGTGGAGACTGTTGGCTAGGTGTAATTTTAGTTGCCCTAAAAACAAATGGTGCCAACTTATGCTTGGGGCAATAGCATAAGACAGCATTTATTTCTCCATCCCATCTCACCACTGGATGTTCTCCATCTGTTTGACAACTTTTGATCCAGATAACCTTTAATCTTTCAGAAATCTCAGTGAAAACCTCCTGACTGAATTACATAAGGACTCATTTGAAGGCCTGCTATCCCTCCAGGTTCTGTAAGTCAGTTAAGCATATCTATTTGTCAGTTATGTGTTATCTGTGTATGAACAAGGGATTTGAATTAGATAGATCTTCATCTGTCTAATGGGTTTGACAGTGCTTGCCTAAAATCCCAGCACTGCGGAGGTGGAAAGCAGGAGGATTGCTGAAAGTTGAAGATCTGAATGGTCTACATAGTGGGTTTCATACCAATTCCAGGACTGCTTGGCAAGACCCTGGCTCTAAAGGCAAAAACTTAATAAAACAAAATCTGCAATTAGTCAGTCTGGGTGGGGCATGTCAGCCCATCTCTAACATGAAAATGCCTTCTTGCATCTTAAATTTCTTAACTTATATGGACAAGCTTCAGATTCAGATAGAAGCACTTCATTTGCAGGGGGTGTTAGTAAGGTCTGAGCAGTTACTGGAACTCCCACAACCCTTGTTTTCTAAGACATATGCTTGTATTC
>NW_004953291.1:0-1427 GCF_000317375.1 Microtus ochrogaster
GAGAGTCATCTATAGTAATCAAGTTTATAGACATAATTTAGGTTTTCTACATATATAGAGATATATTTCAGTTAGATAGGTATTCTTCAAATCTTTCAGATACCTTCAGAATATGGCATTTATATTATTTAAGAGCGTAAGACTTTTATTGACAATGAGACACATCTGCTTCTGGCAACACCAATCGACTTCAAGAAGATGATGGGCATCGAAGAGTCTTCTCATGGAGTTTGCTAGCCATTTGAGCAAGAAGCTTCTCTTTCCTGGGCTGCTTGATGCTATGCTGTATGAACTGGACATGCAGGACCCACTGAGACTTGACTGCTGAACTTGTCTAAAGATGAGATGGTCCTTCAGGGTTCCTGCTTCATGAAAGAGTCACTAGGCATTCTGTAAGACACAGAAGAAAGTGACTGACAAACTGCCAATATAAGTGGAATTGTCTTTGAAATTTCCTGTTTCATAGAAAAGTCTGCTGGATACTATGGGCTTGTGGGCTAAAGATTGGATGTCCCAATGATACAGAGGAATTTTGGGTGACTGTCCACGTAGTGAGATGTCTCTGTCAATTCCAGAATTTTGGAATTTGCTCATAATGTACTTCCTGTTTACTTAGGTAATGTTACATCCTTCTGGAGTTTTTGATGAAATTGAAGGATATGTAGTAATAGTTATAGTTTTCCTTAATTATGACAAAAGATAAAGTAGATATAAATATTGTAACTGTAATTCTTACTTGATAACTATTTTGTTACATGTAATTTTACTATGTTAAAGTTAAAACCTTCTTTTCCATTTAAACAGAAAATGGGAAGTGATGTGGGATTCCCCTTTGTATGCTGTGAATACCATTGGTTAATAAAAAAGCTGTTTTGGGCCTGTGATAGGGTAGATCAGAGCAAGATGGGGAAAACTAAACTGAATGCTGGGAGAAAGGAGGCAGAGTCAAGAAGAATTGATGTAGCCCCACTACTAAAGGAGACAGATGCAGCAACTTTACCAGGTAGGTCACAGCCTTGTGGTGATATACAGATTAATGGAGATGGGTTAATTTAAGATATGAGTTAGACAGAAATACAATTAAGCTATTGGCTAAACAGGTTTGCAAATAATATGGTTTATGTGTGAAGCAGCCTCCTATTACACCTTTGGTTATTGCTAAAAATTGGTCAACTTTGCTTGCCACTGCTGCTGCTTTACTCCTTTGCAGATATTAGTGTCCACTTTCATTGAGCTTTCAGTGTAGACAGAAGGACCTCAGCTCTCTTTAATGCTTTCAGTGCCAGACTGGTACTGTTGAGGCATCCAGGTTTATACACTGCACAGTTTGAGGTTTTCAGCCTGTGTAAAGACAGGCATGGTTGAACCACTGTGATAGTATTTCTTAAAATCAAACTAATAAATCCTCTTTATTTATTTATTTATTT
>NW_004953292.1:0-1427 GCF_000317375.1 Microtus ochrogaster
TCCTGATGAATTGTTCCTGTTATGAATATAAAGTGTCCTTCTCCATCTCTTCTGATTGATTTTAGTTTGAAATCAATTTTGTTAGATATTAGTATAGCCACACCTGCTTGTTTCTTTGGTCCATTTGATTGGAAAACCTTTTTCCAACCCTTTACTCTGAGGTAGGGTCTGTCTCTGAGGTTGAGGTATGTTTTTGTAAACAGAAGAATGTTGGATTCTGTTTTTGTAAACATTCTCTTAACCTGTGCCTTTTTATAGGTGAATTGAGTCCATTGATATTAAGTGATATTAATGACCAGTGGTTGCTGACTCTGGTTATTTTTTCTGGTGGTAGTGTTTGTGTGTTTCCCTTCTTTGAGTTGTGCTGGTGGAGGGTTGTTAGATGCTTGTGTTATTATGGGTGTTGTTGGCTTCCTTGGTTTGTGGTTTTCCTTTTTAATATTTTCTGTAAGGCTGGGTTTGTGGCTATGTATTGTTTAAATCTGTTTTTGTCCTGGAATATCTTGTTTTCTCCATTGATGGTGAATGCAAGCTTTGCTAGGTATCATAGTCTGGGCTATCATAGTCTGGGCTTGCATCCATGGCCTCTTAAGTGTCTGCAGCACATCTGTCCAAGACCTTCTGGCTTTCGTGGTTTCCATTGAGAAGTCAGGTGTAATTCTGATAGGCTTCCCTCTATATGTTACTTGACCTTTCTCCCTTGAAGCTCTTAATATTTGTTCCTTATTCTATATGTTTTTATTTTGATTATTATATAGTGAGAGGATGCTTTTTTATCCAGTTTATTTGGTGTTCTGTATGCTTCTTGTACCTTCATAGGAATATCCTTCTTTAGATTGGGAAAGTTTTCTTCTATAATTTTGTTGAATATATTTTCTGTACCTTTGAGCTGTAATTCTTTTCCTTCTTCTACCCCTATTATTCTTAGGTTTGGTCTTTTCATGGTGTTCCAGATATCCTGGATGTTTTGTGTTAAGAATTTGTTGAATTTGTTATTTTCTTTTTTTTATTTCTTTTTTTTGAAAAAATTTTCTCCTCCTCCCCGCCTCCCATTTCTCTCCCCCTCCCCCACTTCTCTCCTCCTTCCTATCCAGTCCAAAGAGCAGTCAGCGTTCCCCACCCTGTGGGAAGTCCAAGGTCTTCCCTCCTCCATCCAGGTCTAGGAAGATGAGCATCCAAATAAGCAAGGCTCCCACAAAGCCAGTGCATGCAGTAGGATCAAAACCCAGTGCCATTGTCCTTGGATTCTCATCAGTCCTTTTTATCTGCCATGGTTCAAAGAGTCCGGTTTTACCCCATGTTTTTTCAGTCCCAGTTATGCTGGCCTTGTTGAGCTCGCAATAGATCAGCCCCACTCTGTCTCAGTCTGTGGGTGCATCAATCACAGTCCTGACATCTTTGCTCATGTTCTCCCTCCTTCTGCTCCT
>NW_004953293.1:0-1426 GCF_000317375.1 Microtus ochrogaster
TCAAGCTTTTAAGTTGATCAGACAAGGAACTAGGAAATCCAAAGATGTTAGTATAGGTCACACATCAAGAAAGTATCAGAGTTAGAGGAGAGGTAAGAAGATAGTGTTAAGAAAACTTATTTTTAACAGGTCCAGCACTTGAAAATCCTCAAGGGAAAGCTCATAATGTTCTTGATATATTGTAGGATATTAAAATATCTACTTTTTACAGAGTAGGTATTTATTAAGATCTTTAAGTATACAAACATGTGCTATTTAAATAAAACTTGATCTCTATAGCAGTTTTGTGATCTTAATATCTCAACATCAAATATAACTACTAGATGCATATTAAGAAGAAATTAAGCTAGAACATAGTTTTTAATTCAGTTTCATTGTATGTGTTCATGAGATAGATTCTGCTAAATCTACTCACTTCTATGAATATAATGACTATTTCTAATATAATACTCATACTTAGGATTAAATATTTAAATTAGGAATATCCTGCTTACTTCCAACCTTTTAACACATTTATTAGTCATGTCTATGTATGTCTCAAGGATTAAACCTAGAGTTAGTAGCAAGTAACTTTACCAGCTAATCTATCTCGCTGGGACCTTTCTTATCTTTATAATTGGAATGATGATTCTACTTACCTACTACATACGTATCTTTTGTTAAATAACAACGTAACGAACTACACTTGTATTTTGACAGAAACAGCACATTAATATTGTGTTATTGTACTTTCTAGAAGAGATTAGATTGTCAATTGTCCTGTGCATTTTCTGTGTTTATTTAATCACACGTTAAATAAGTTGTCAGGCAGAACTTTTCAGCGGCAGCATAGGGGCCTCCCCTCCCTTCACTAAGACGTGACACTTGGCATGGTGCGGTAATTGGGAAGAGTTGAACTTAATGATCAATGACTTGTTTGAGCAAAATGAAAAATCCATGAACATAAAAACACAATCGGGCTCTGGAAAAAAAAAAGTGTGCCAAGTAAACAAAAGCCATTACAGAAGTGTTGCCAGGTTTGCTACAAAATTAGACTATTCATCCGTATGCCCACCTGGACTCACAAACATTGCGATCTATTCACATCCCAGGTGTAATTGTTTTAGATTATGAGGTTTCCAGCAGAAATTCATATGAACATGTATTCAAAAGATTGAAAAGAGGCCTGTAAAGTTCTATATCTAACTTTAGCATTTACAGCAATAGAATGGAGAGAGTCAAGGTCTTTAAGTTCTGAATTCTCAAGTATGTTTTCCAAACTAAATTTCAAATACAACCACGTCAGAAGCAATGTGTTAAGATGAGTTGGAAGTGGTCATCAGGGAATTATGCACATCTAAATGGAGAGAGACATCCTGGTCCAAGAGTAGATTTCTTTCTTTCTTTCTTTCTTTCTTTCTTTCTTTCTTTCTTTCTTTCTTTCTTT
>NW_004953294.1:0-1426 GCF_000317375.1 Microtus ochrogaster
CTGAGTGGATGAAGCCAATAATCCAGGAAGCAACTAAAACCAAAATGCACTTTTGTGGACTCATGATAGTCAAGTAGTGCAGGAGCTTACATATGGCAACATATCGGTCAAAAGCCATGGCTATGAGCAGCACCATCTCAGTGCCTCCAACTGCATGGATGAAGAAGATCTGAGTGATACAGCCCCCAAAAGAGATGGTTTTGCGCCTTCTGAGAAGGTCATAAATCATCTTTGGTGCTGTCGATGATGAACATACTAAGTTGACGATGGAAAGATTGGCTAAGAGGAAGTACATAGGGGAGTGTAAATGGGGGTCTGAAGTCACAGTTAGAACAATGAGAAAATTTCCAAACACATTTGCCACGTAGAACATACAGGAAAAGAGGAAGAGGAAGAGCTGGGTTGTCCATGAGTTGGAGAGTCCCAGGAAGACAAACTCAGATACCACAGAGTGGTTTGCTTCACTCATTGCCTCTGTTGACTGTGACAACCCTCATGTCATCTGAAACAGAAGAGTGATGAGAAACTCTGGTTTAGGACAAGCAATGCTCAACTAACAAAGTCACATGAAAGACTAACATGCCTTTGGAGATAGTTATGTATTTATACATAATTACACACACATGTGTAGAAATAGTGAAATAAAATGAGGCAATGGTTTTGAAGCAAAGCAAGGGGGGAATATATGGAAGGGATTGGAGGTATGAAAATAAGAATGTGATGTATTTACTTTTTAATTTCCAGAAATAAAAAAGTATAAAAAGCACTTCCTCCATCCCCCCTAAAGCAATTAGTATTCCTCTCATATATCCTAGTGTCCAAAGCATACCAATATTTAACCCTTTAATTTACTTGGATAACCATATTTGTTATATATTGAGAATATATTATTATAGGCACATCTTTCTGATGACTCTGAAATAAAAGTCTTTTGGGTTATTAACTGTCAAATTCTTAAGTGACTGTGGACATTTCTTAAGATATTAGTATTCTAAATAAGATCACATTAAAATGCCTATATACACATTTCAGGATAAGAGATGGGCATTTCTCTTATCTCTATATTGAGATGACAAGGTGACAAAATGAGGCAGAGGATGCAGGTTTAAGACGCTCACTGTGTGACTTGGAGAAATTAAAAAAGCCATGGATACTCTGGAGCAGATTCTGTCTGACGCTCACTGGAAGAAAAAAAATGAAAAATATCAAGTGAAAGAGGTAACCAGAATGAGGGCTGTATGTCATGATCCTCCACACAGAAGTGAGAACGAAATGTCAGAGGATCTGGTGAGGACCTATCTCCTTGTAGGTAAATACCCCTAAGTTCATTTACAATTAAATTAAATGCATGCAAAATATCAACATAACAGCTTTTTCTTATTAATTAGGCAGGAGTTGAAACATTTGACACAAATCAAGATTTGTG
>NW_004953295.1:0-1425 GCF_000317375.1 Microtus ochrogaster
AGAAAAAAATTGCACCACAGGTGCATATGTGAGTAATGTGCACTCAGAAATAAAGAATAGAGTTTCAAGAAGTATAGAGAAGTGGGAAGTTTAAATCAGGAGCAAAAATTTGTAAATAATAAGTTTCATATATGGGATAAGGAAAGAGTATTCAGTTAGATATGTTGATAGCTAAAGGGAGTTAAAATGGAGCAGAAACAGAGGCAGAGAGATTTAGAGCCTGTAAGCATGCTAACCGCAGAAATGCAACTTTTATCGCTAGCTAAACAGGTAGGAGAAGTAAAGGAACTATGGCATTTGGCCCAAGAATCGCCTAAATTACTGCTGAGATTGAGGCGCCAGGCGCCGGCGGCACACGGTAGCCAGCTGAATCTAACCCACCTGCGGGAGTAAGTTTAGAGAACAAATTTTACCCCACACAGTCGGTAGCCCAGAGTCGTCTAAGAGAACAGCAGAGAGGATTCAGGAATTCTCCTAATTTTACGATTACAAGTTAAAATTAAAAAAAAGTTTAAAATCTGTATGGCTATACGCACCAGAGCTTGTGATGGCAGGCTGGCAGACGGGGAGAGCCGGTGTCCTGCCCCCTGCCATGTGGCCTGGCTTCAGCAGGGAGCTGAAAGGCAGGTTTGAAAAAGTAGCCTCAGAGAGCTGCAGCTTCAGGACAATTAAAAATAAACAAGCAGGTTAAATATGCTTCTTTTTCCAGTTCACCATTTTGCTTCTTTGTCAAAAATCTGCTGTTTGTAGGCATGTGGATTCATATCCAAGGTGAACTGATGCCAGTTCTTTTGATCCTCATACCTTTTCAATGTGTTTTCAGTACTGTGGCTCTGTAGTGAAGTTTAAAACCATGGATTGTGATGCATTCAGAAGTTCCTTGATTTACAGGATGTATAAGATTGTTTAGGCTATCCTGAGTATTTTTTTCTTACAAAGTTGAAGATTGTTCTTTTGAGGTCTGTGAAGAATTTTGCTAAAATTTTAATGGGCATTGAATCTGTAGGTTTCAGTAAGATTGTCATTTTTGCTGTGTTGGTTCTACCTTCACAAGAGAATAGGAGATCTTTCCATTTTCTGGTGTCTGAAATTTCTTCTTGAAAGATTTAAAATTCTTATCGTATAGAATTTTCTACTTGTTTGGTTAAAGCTAATCCAAGATATTTTATGGTATTTATGGCTATTGTAAAGGGTGATGCCTCTCATTTATCATATTGTAGAAGAGGTGCAGTTTGGGTAGTTTTCAAATTCTGTCTATGACAAAGTAATTTTGCTATGAACATAGTTTGGCGCATGTCCTTATTGGTTGAGCATCTTTGTTGCATAGGCGCAAAACTGGTATTGCTGAGTTTTAAGGTAGATAGTTGCCTAATTTTCTGAAAAATCACCACACTAGTATCCAAAGTGGCTGTGCCAGTTTGCACT
>NW_004953296.1:0-1423 GCF_000317375.1 Microtus ochrogaster
CAGGGAGTAGTGTTGTGATCCAGCTGCCCTCACTCCCCCTGACTGACAGCGGAACTTTTTTGTGGTCTGTAATTGGCAAGGATGTTTGTGTTATTTCTGGCTGGTGTTTCTCCACAGAAGCAGTAGAGCTATAAAAGGTTGCTGGGCAAAATAAAGCTTGCTGTTCTTCTAACTGAAAAGAAGCCTCCGTGTCTCAATCTCGGCGCCCCCAGCCAGTCTTGGCAAGTCCAGGCCATGTAGGCCATGGTAGATTAGTCTCATATCCCTCACCCTGCCCCGATTTTCCTCTGTCTACCTAAGATCTCCAATCCCTTTCTGATCCTACCACGGCCCTGTCCAGACAAAGTAGGGGAATAGAAGAGAAAAATAACTTCTGCAAGTGAGGCATTGCCAAATATTTATTGTTGCTTTTATGGAGCTTCATAAAGCAATGGAGTTTCGCAAGGACAACCTGTGCTTTTAGTGGGTAGGTGAAAGCAAAAGAGAGAGCTCTCAGGTCCATGGGGTCCGAATAGTTTGGAATTAGGAGCTGAGGCGCCACAGCCCCTGTGCGGTTGGGACGGTGCTGAGGAAAGCCTGTGGCTGGGGCAGTGACCGGCAAAGCTGTGGTGACTTGAGAAGAGACTGAGTTGGTCTCTGTGTGAAAGGGAGGCCACAGGACCTGGTTGTGCCTCTGTCCCTTCTGGAGGACCTGACAAATATTTCCTGAAGGCACCCAGGGCCGTGTCCCTGCCATCGTCACATCACTGAGTCTTTGTATTCAGTGTCCCCTTGTGCTGCTCCACTAGTGACCCAATCCACTCTGAAGTTTTCTCCCTGGCTTCCTCCCAGCTGACAAATGGCTTGTAGCCCAGATCTCGCTGAGCTTTCTTGTAGGAGACAGTGAACACACTATTTAATACTGTGACCCTGTAGCGGGTTAAGAGAGGCTGGTAGTTGTAGATTGGACGCAGCAGGAAGCTCACCACTTCCAGCAGGAAGCCAAGCCAGTACAGCAGGGGCAGGGGAGGGCTCCAACCAGAATAGAGGCGGAGGCCCCAATCCTTGCTCAGGTTGTAAGCTAAATTACAAAAGCTTTGGTGAGGAGTGTCATCAGAGATGTAGTAGAACTGCCCTTGGATGTTTGATGACGTCTTGGGGTCTCGTAGGCCCCTGGCAGCCAGCACGTGTGCCCAGGCCGCATTGCTCACATACATTGAATTGCCCACAGAGAATTTGGAAAAATATTCAATAACGCTATTGTTTTCAAGTGCTCTATTCAATATGCCCAAAAGTATTTGGCTTCCTTCTCCATAGATGAATGGGAGTCTTAAGGCACAAGTATGCAAAGTGCCGCCATCTTTCAGGGTGCGCCCATCGGCTGCCAGCACTGCCTTCTCAGCCATCTTCTTGCTGTATGGATATGGTTCAGACCACTTGCTTT
>NW_004953297.1:0-1422 GCF_000317375.1 Microtus ochrogaster
TCTGTAAGTAACAAATGAAAGGAAAAGGGAAAGAAGGAAGGAAGGAAGGAAGGAAGGAAGGAAGGAAGGAAGGAAGGAAGGAAGGAAGGAAGGAAGGAAGGAAGGAAATGTTAGGTCTCTAACTCAAGGCAAGTCTCAGTACCTGAGGCTCCTCCCATCACTTCTTACCCTCCTCTCTACCATAAACCTCTCCCTCCTTCTTTTCTTCCCCCAGCCTGGCCCCTATATTCCTCATCCATCTTAGCTAAACTAGTCTCTCTTGGTCTCCTGACCCAGGCTGGCTCTCTTGGTTATGGGATTCTCTCTTCCTCTCCCTTTGTCTCTCCCCTCTCCTGGTCTGGTTTAGTTTGCCAGTTGTGTCCAGCCTGGACTCTTCCTTCTGCCTGCTTCCTATTTCATATTTACAATAAAAATCTCTATACTTTAGTAGTCATCATCTCTTCCTCCTTTCATTTCATTTTTTTTCCCATTCATCTGGTGCTGGACTGGCATAAATGACTTTTTTCCCAAAGGATTCAGCCTCAATGAAACAAACTGTGAATATGAATCTCTTAAAGTATGTACAAACCATTAGTTTCTTCTGGCTTCTGCCACCCACCATATTTGATTCCAAATTCTAGAGTCGACCTCTTCAGCCACTTTTTTCTCCACCTACTTTAATGATCTGTTTCTCCTCACCAACTTGGTGAGTGTCCTCTCTAGGACTCCTGGACTCTGCTATACCCTCCATGGCACCCAACATGTGGGAAACTCTCTACTTACTAGCAGGCTTACTCCTCTCCCTCTATTGGAGCCCTCCCTTTCCCCAAAAGCATCTCCTAGTCCTCCTTATGGGCTGGTTTCTCCTCAATCTGCTATAAACACTTGTCTCTTCTCTTCTATTAGGTGCCACCAGGGAGCTGCCTGCTTTGTCTACTTTTACGACAGAAGCCACACCAGTGTGCCAGGATGTTCCTCTCCCCCTATTGGGCCCCATCATGTGGAAAGGTTCACCTGTCCTCTCATTTGGCACATTTCTTTCTGGCACATCTCTCAGTCTGCTTAGGGATGCACTGGATTGAAATTCTTGTTACCATGGCATTTACCCTCTCAGCTCTCTCATGGCTTCTCTCAACTCCTTCCTGGAGCTTTCTCTCACCTCCAACTAGGAGCTGTCGCCCTGCCTGAGGCTTCCTATGATTCATTTCCTTGTGTCCTCCACTTTGAAGTCATCATTTCCTGATACTCACTTGAATTTTTTATCTTTGTAAAAAGATATATATTATCACTATGTGTAATCTGTACTGAAATCCACATTGTAGAAAAGGCAGTAGACTCACAGGTTTAAGTCATAGTAAAAGTTTGGAAAAAAAAAGAAAGACAAAAGAGGGAGGAAGAAAAAAAGGAAAAAAGAAGGAAGGAAGGGAGAAAGGAAGAAGGAAG
>NW_004953298.1:0-1422 GCF_000317375.1 Microtus ochrogaster
GGCCACCCGGTAGCCCAATGATCCGGTGACCAAAGGATGAACGGAGCAAGGGGGGGCGGAATTCAGAAGAGCACAGGAGAGCCTGGCGCATGCAGAAGCTGAAGGTGCCCGGGCTCCCTTATAGGGGATCCTGAGGCCTGCCCGGTAGGCAGGCACTCACCGCTCTGGGTGGGTAGCTTAGTGTAGGAGCTTAAAACTGTTCTTGAGCACTGGTCCTAGCATACAGCCTGGAACTATCTCTTGTATCCCAGGCTGATCTTGAACTCACAGGGATCTGCTTGCCTCTGCCTCCTGAGTGCTGGGATTAAACGTGAGCACCACCACTGCACAGCTTATCCTGGGTTTTTTACTTTTCCATATGAAGTTGAGTATTGTTCTTTCAAGGTCTGTGAAGATTTTTTCTGAGATTTTAATGGGCATTGTATTGAATCTGTAGATTGCTTTTGGTAAGATTGCCTTTTTTACTCTGTTAATTCTACCTACCCAGGACCATGGGAGATCTATTTTCTGGTGTCTTCTTCAATTTGTTTCTTCAAAGATTTAAAGTTCTTGTCATACAGGTCTTCCACTTGCTTAGAGTTACTCTGAGGTATTTTATCCTATTAGTGACTATTATGAAGGCAGATGTTTCTCTGATTTCGTTCTCAGCCCATTTATTGTCTGTTTGAAGGAGGGCTACTGAATTTTTTTGAGTTAATCTTGTATGTTGCTACATTACTGAAAGTGTTTATGACTTGTAGAAGTTTCTTGGTAGAATTTTTGGCATCGTTTTATAAACTATCATATATCATCAGCCAAGAGTGAGAGTTTGACTTCTTTTCTGATTTGTATCCCTTTGATCTCATTTTGCTGTCTTATTCCTCTAGTTAGAACCTCAAAGACTATATTAAATAGATATGGAGAGAGTGAACAACCTTGTCTTCTTGCTGATTTCAGTAGGATTGCTGGGAGTTTCCATTTAGTTTGATGTTGGCTGTTGATTTGCTATATATTGCCTTTATTATGTTTAGGTTTGTTCCTTGTATCACTGCTCTCTCCAAGACCTTTATCATGAAGGCTTGTTCTATTTTGTCAAAGGCTTTTTCAGCATCTAATGAGATGATCATGTGGTGAAGGCATAAGTCACAAACAATGCCACACCAGTTTGGAATTATGATTAATAGGGTGGTATTTATTTAAAGGGGAAAAAATTTATAGATAACTGTCCCAGACAACAGCCCTCTGCGCAGTCAGGAAGGAGTCTAGTCGCCAGAAATGGACCAGGAAGCTAAGAGAGCAAGAAGGGAAGTAGCCGCCTTTTAAAGGGAGAGAGACCACGCCCCAATGGGCTGGTATCTCAGTGGCTATAGGCTGGAGGAGCGGAAGGACCTCCCGCAACACCTCCCCCTTTTGTTTAAATAAGAGCGTTCTAAACCTACTATG
>NW_004953299.1:0-1420 GCF_000317375.1 Microtus ochrogaster
TTTTTTTTTCTACATTGAGTGGATAGGACAAAGGCTTTAACACTGATGGTAAGAGACCAGATCCAAGCAGACAGTCACCTTCGTTTGGGCCACACATGCCATGATAAACAAAACATCAATTTTCACTCTGTATCAGTGTTTCTGTATGTGGACCAGGCAGCAGGAAGCATCTGGAGTGGCTTGGGTACTAGTGTCCTCCATGGACACAATAGGCCCCTTCTCATGAACTGCCCAAGCTCTGCAGATAGTCATGCTCAACTCAAGAACTAACACAGAGATTGATGGTCCATCTACCCAAAGCCCAACAAGCTCAAAGTAACAGCCCTTGATCAAATTCCAGCAAGAATGATTGTTTCCATATTGCTAATTTTCAAGTATGTTCCATAATCATGACAAAATGCTTTTAAGGAAGAACAGACTAGAATCTTTCCCTGTTTCTCTATGGCATTCCCCAGGGAGCTTTCATGAAACTGAGAGGGTCTCTCAGGTCTCCTGTAGCTCTAAGACTCTAACTAAAATCTGGAAGTCGCCTATTTTTCACCTCTCGTTGGAAATGCATGTTGTTTCATCTGCTTAATCACGGAAATACTTCCTACTTAAAACATGTCAAAAGTGTAAGCCTCGCCAGTTTACTCCGATTGTAAATCAAGTGCTTCCTCCAATATGCTTTTCTGAATTGGGAAAAATGGGGCTCTTACCGATCAATATGTGGCATTCTGCATGTTGCGATCAATTGGTGATTAAGTGCAAACGGTTTAGCTTAATTTGCTTTGAAAAGCTGTGCTTGAGCTGATAAAGTGTAGAAGCATTTCTGAGATGAGATACAAGGAACAGATGTTTAGTATAAAATATTGATAGCACAGAGCAGAGATAAGCTTGGTATTTAATTTGTCTTAATATTTCCATTGCTACAAATTCAACAGCTTTTTATCTAACTGGGTAATTACAACTTTGTCTCCCCCCCACCCCTTGGCATAAGATAAGATAGACTCTTTTTTTTTTTTTTTTGCAGTTTTCTGTCATATTTAAACTCTTTATGTCCCCTTCTGTGTTCCTACTTCCTTCCCTGGGTGGTGGTTTCTTTATTTTAATTTCAATGGCAATCCTCATTTCCGAGATTAGAAAGTTTATTTGTGAAAACTGACATTTTTCTTACCTTGGTGTTTTCAGGGCACGGAGTCATGTGACCCCTGAAAACTGGATGGCGTATTAGGATGTAGTTAATTGTTCTGTGTGGCTACAAAATGTAGGTGAGAGAGATTATACCTGCTTTATCTGTTTATTTTCTCCTGTATCATAAGAGGGGAAAGAAATATTATGGGAAATCTTGGAAACTCCCAGCAGTGGCATCATAGGATGCCTGGGATATCAGGGTTCCCTTTTGGAATTCTTACTTTCTTATTTATTTATTTATTTATTT
>NW_004953300.1:0-1418 GCF_000317375.1 Microtus ochrogaster
GGCTTGACTGTTAAATCTTTAAAAACCTAAAATATTATGCTGTCAATTTGTTCCAGATACATCCATTGAACTTTGTGTCTCCTCTGCTCTGTTTTTTTCAAAAACCTATCGTGTACAATTTCTGCTGCCCTTATACTTGTGAGTATATGGCCTTCCACTAGAGCTTGGTCAGCCTAGAAGAGGCCACATCCTTGGGAAAACTGTCTCTCCCTCTTCCAGCAATGATCATTTGCCAATAGCTTCTTAGACGTGAGTAAGACTTCCTCCCTACTCTCTCTGTCTGTGCTGAGATTATTTCCTGGTTTCTTTTCATACATGCCTTTACATGCTGTCACAACAGCTCTGTGGTGTCTGGAAACCAATTCCTTGGCAGTCATTCTCCCTTAGCTTCTGAAAATCTTTCAACCTCTCTTCTGCAATGATCTTTGAGCCCTGGGATCAGGAGGGTATGATATAGAGATGTCTCCTTTGGGCCTGAGCCTTCTGCTATCTCTGTTACCTGCATCTTGACTAGTTGCGTATCTATGTGCTAATTGTTGTCTACTGCAAGAAACAAGATTCTCTAATGAGGGTTATGAGAATGACAAATTTATGACTGTAGCAGTAAGCTATCAGAAGTTGGTTTAATACTCCATACTTTTAGCAGTGCCCCTAGGGCCTATGATATGTCTACCCACATGTTGTTGGCACTGATAATGGTACTGGGAATGAGATTCAATTTACAAAGTATGCCTTAAGTCCCATCATAAAATGGCTGTTTACTTCTATGGCATTTCTGCCACTAATGTAATAGCAAGCATGTATTTTCAGGCCAGTAGTTACTATAGCTCTCAGCTGGCTAAAAGTCATGGTAACTTTGTCTCTCCAGGAGTGTATATAGAATGTTCTAGCACTGTGAAAGCTAACCAGAAGGAATAAAGCTTCTAGGTGAATAAAACCTTGTTTTCTCCATGTTTTATGACTTGAAAATGTGGTATCTTCAGTGATATGGTCTTACCTCCAATTCATGGAGAATAACAAAGATCATTTGTAGTAGCTTGTAATATAATGTAATGTATGTAGGACCTCAGTTGTAAACAACTCTAAAAAGTGGTAAGCTGTGCCTGGCATTTTACTTTAATTTATTGGTAGCTTGAAGCATATAAGTGATGCATTGTTTCTCTTTTAGTGGTTAATTCCATTTAAATCTTTTTTATGCATGTCCATGTATATATCCTACAGGAATAGGTAGGTTTCTTCCGAAAGCATGCTACCTCATTATTCGGAGACTTTCAACTGTTTAACCTTCATCCTTCTATTCTCATTCTGTTCTTTAATGAGTTTAGATCTCAAGTCTATGTTCTGCTTTTATCATTTCTTTAAAATTTTCCTAATACACACTTCATTCACTCTCCTTTCTTCAAGGTTTTGGGTCTTTT
>NW_004953301.1:0-1418 GCF_000317375.1 Microtus ochrogaster
AAAAAAAAAATGGCCCATGGATATAAACATATTTGAGAAAAATATAAAAAATTATCAATAAACAAACATGGTGGCATACAACTTTAATATGTGAGTTCAAGGCTATCTTAGCCTATATACTAAATTTCAGCCAGTCAGGACTATATATTGAGACCCTATCTCAAAACATGAGTAAATAGGCTAGACATGAGTATGTCTTTAATCCCAGCACTCAGGAGGCAGAGGCAGGTAAATTTCTGTAACTTCAAGGTCGGCTTGATCTATCTACACAGTGAGTTCTAGAACTTTATCTCAAACAAATAAATACCAACAAACACACAATGAAAAAATGCATTCGGAATGCGGATAGGAAGATCAGAAGTTCAAGGTCATCTTTTGCCATAAAGAGTTCCAAGCCAGCCTAGGACAGACAAGGTCCTGTCCGAAAACAAAGGTTGTAAATAAATATATTAAAGACCAAACATGTATCCAAATGGACCAAAAGTTAGCTTTGAACCCATGCCTCTCCCTCAAGTACCCGTCACACCTGCCTGGCTCCCAAAAATAATTCTTAAAAAATTACGTTTTAAATTCTTAAAAGATTATCAAATAAGGGGGAAAATGTAGCAATGCTATATAATGTGTCACTAGTGATATTAAAGATAAAGACTTAAAGCTAAGTACAGTGATCTACATGTACAACAAGCAGGTGTAAAAGCAAAGGAATCCCCTCGTGGGGAGCTCATGGGTTATATGGTGGGTTTAACTTACTATGAATGCTTTCTCGAGAGCAGTGTTTATTATGAAAACTTTCCTCCTTTGCTCTACCTTGTAGCCATCCACATTCTAGCCACCTTCCCTTGTTTTCAATGCTACCCTGTCTGTTCCAAGTCAGTGTCCATTCAGTTTAGTTTCTGTTTTAAGCAGAGAATTATTTAGGAAGGTGAGTACTTCCTTTGTTCCTTTCTTTGCTAAACGCTAATTCTGCTTATGAAATTACTACATGGTGTTCAGAAAATATGGATAGCTTGGACAGTACCTATATTTTCAAATTTATGAAAAATTGACTGAATATTTTGCTTTGCATGTTTGAATATTTCCACATGTGATTTAGTGCTTAAGAAAAAAAAATACTGTTCCAAAAGAAAACACAGAAATAGAAAAAAATACATTTTAAAACACTAACAAAATTGGGATGCCAATGTTAGAAACTGAAATCATTAAATGGAAAAAAAAAAGGATACATTTTTTTTTATGGAAAAAGAAAATCTAAGTAGAAAAATCTTCTACACCTGGCCTGGGAATGGTGACACACACCTTTAACTCCAGTGACTAGGAAGCAGAGGCTGGCAACCCCTGGGAATCTGAGGCTTCACAGTTTGCCTCATAATAATGTAACAAATTAGCTAAAACGGAGAAAAGATACAATCTCAAAAAAA
>NW_004953302.1:0-1418 GCF_000317375.1 Microtus ochrogaster
TGTGCCCCATGACTGCCCAGATGAATCTTGTCTTTCAAATTGCATTTTCTGAATTAGATTCTTGCCTATTTCAAAACATACTGTCAATCTATAATTCTAGCAGGCTTTTCTTTACACTTTTGATTTAATATTTCACATATAATCCAAAGTTGACAATTTAAAAATTACATTTAAATCATATTGAGTAAATTATTTCTAAATGCTTTATATTGTCATTATTATAAATCTATAAATCAATTTAAAATATTGGTAAAGCATGTGCTATATTCATGTGTTATAATCATAGTGAAAAGTTCACTGAAATATAATGACATTTCACCAAAAGTTTTATTCAAAGGCTACAGGATTTCAAATTGCTTCTCAATAAATACACCCAAAAATTAGGTTGAAAAAGTCCCATTGAGCTGGATCAATAGATAGAGAGTTCCAAAAACAACCTGTAAAATGATTTAAAAACAGGAAGAAAGAGAAAATACTACCATTCATTTTAGTCAAGATAAAAAAATTTCAGAAATAGAGGCAAAAGTGACAATAAAAATCTAGAAGAAGGAATTGATTAAATAATTATTTGGAAGTAAATACAGGAAATGAAAAACAACTAGTCCATAAAAAATTTTGGTTCTGAAGTAAAGTAAATATTGCTTTATATAATATAACACACCTCTGCTCATATTCTGAGAAAACACAATTATTGTTCCTGACAAATGGAAAAGCATGTAACTGATAGATGTCAGAAAGCCAATGGTACAAATGTATAGCAAAAAGATCTTGATAAAAAAATGAAATTCTTCAATAGTGACAAGAAAAGTGTGTTTAATATGATTATTAAATAGAGTATTGAGAGTTATATCTATTTTCTCTAACACACACTGAATAAAGGAAAGTATCATAGTAGAATTAATAAATTAGTGATGACATTACAAAGGAGACGTTGGAATGAACAGGCTACTTAGTGCAAAAAATTTCAGGGTCTCACTATTTGTTTGTTTGTTTCCTTGCTTTGGATTTTGAGAGAAGGACTCCGGTAGCCAAAGATGGTTTACAACTCACTATCTATCCCTAAATGATTTTCAATTGGTGAGCCTTTGATGTTGCCCACTCCCAAATGCATCCATACCTATCATCTAGATATAACAGTAAAAGAAAAATAAGCAAACAAAACAGAACCATCGATTTAAAAAGAAGTCACTAGTCAGTAGATTAAAGAAAATAAACATGGAATAAATTTTAGTAAATTAACTGTACTTGAAGAAGAGTGTAGCTTATAATTAAGGGTCTGTCATTGAAAAAACACAGAATGATAATTAGGAGTATGGATTACCATATTTTTAGTTTTGGATACAAGTCCTAACTCTAACACTTCATGTTTCTAAATGTAAGTGTCTCTGTGTATAAAATGGATCTAATAAAACAGAACT
>NW_004953303.1:0-1418 GCF_000317375.1 Microtus ochrogaster
TCAACATTCTCTCAGGAATAGATTGGTGCTGTCAGAAGCTATCATGTCATGTCAATAAAACTGTAAGTTATTTTAATGCTATATTCTACAGATCCTTGAAGTGATTGAAGATTCCCTATCTAGACAGAATATAATCTCTATATATCTAAAGAACCTAACTGATCTGACTATATGTACAACAAACATGAACAACTATTGACTTATAATAATTAATACCCTTATAATGTAGAGAGTAAAACTTCATGTCAGAATATTAAATAATCTGTAAACAAATGTGCAACAAATGAGGACAATGACCTCAAAATGTAAACAATTTTTAAGTATCTTGATAAGAGGTAGAAGTAATATATAATGCAATATGAAACTATATCCTAAAAGTTGTATCAAGATACAAAATGTCCTAAAGAGAGAAAAGAACATACATATATACAATCTGACAGAATAACTTTGAATAGGTGTACAAATGATGCAAACAAAGTCAGAAATATAATTTGAACTTGTATCAATATTCAAAAAACATACTAATGAAAATTACCCATGAATTCACAAGTATTCACTCTATTGCCCACTATTACTATCTGATGGAGGAAGGTCATTGGTTAATTAATAAATAAACTGCTTGGACCTCCTAGGTTAAAACATAGGTGGGTGGAGTAAACAGAACAGAATGCTGGGAGGAAGAGGAAATGATCTCAGAGGCCATGCTCTCCTCTCCCGGGCAGACGCGATGAACCTCCGACCCAGGATGGACATAGGCTAGAATCTTCCTGGTAAGCGCACCTTGGGGTGCTACACACGTTACTAGAAATGGGCTAGTCCAGGTGTGAGAGTTAGCCAAGAAGAGGCTAGATATAATGGCCCAAGCAGTGTTTAAAAGAATACAGTTTGTGTGTTGTTATTTCAGGTAAAGCTAGCCGGTGCTGGGAGCTGGGTGGCAGAATGCAACCCACAGCTCCTTACAACAACTATCCCCCCTTTTTTTGATCAAATATAGTTTTCAATCTAACCCTTTATGTAACACAAGTAATAAGCAACAACCCCTAAACAGTGTTCCCAACCCTATGGACAAACTATTTGGGAAGGGGGCATCATCTTCTAGAATTGCTTCCTGCTGTCATGAGGCAATGTTCACTTAATGGGATCTTGTACATTTATTTATTTTTTTAATTTATTTATTTATTAAAGATTTCTGCCCCCTCCCTGCCACCACCTCCCACTTCCCTCATCCTCCCCCTACCAAGTCCCCCTCCCTCATCATCCCAAAGAGCAATCAGGGTTCCCTGCCCTGTGGGAAGTCCAAGGACCACCCACCTCCATCCAGGTCTAGTAAGGTGAGCATCCCAACTTCCTAGGCTCCCACAAAGCCAGTACGTGCAGTAGGATCAAAAACCCATTGCCATTGTTCTTGAGTTCTCAGT
>NW_004953304.1:0-1418 GCF_000317375.1 Microtus ochrogaster
TTTTTTTTTTTTTGAAGAAACTGATTGAGCCTAATATTTAAAAGCTATATTTAGGGAGACTCCACTTCTAATCGGCTGGGGGCTATCAACAAATAGTTTTCAGGCTACATAGCACAGCTGCTTAGAATAAAGTAACAACATAACAAATTTGTGGTAAACATATATATGTTAAATTATTAGAAAATATTGAAGCATATATTATACATACAGAATATATGCATGCAAAAGAGGGGGAAAGAAAGGAGAGCATAAAGGCTTATAGGCCAATAGTCTGGCACCTGATTCACTTTCTGGAAACTCTAAGTCAAATCTTTCCAGATGTTGGAAGTGGGGTATGGTGTAACGGCTGCGAGCAGGGGTTTCACAGCCACAAGCCAGGTCTGCATCCCACCACAGCAATTCGGCAGGTATGTGACCACTTCCCCATGCCTTCATGTCTCATCGCTAATGTCTCCTACCATGAAGGAAGGTGATGGACACTGAATGAGCTCATGTCTCTCTCTCCTCAGCTTCACATGGCCACTGACGGCCACACACTTCAGGCCTGTGGGCTGGCAGATACTCGAGTGAGATCCTTCCGTATACACGGCACACAGGAGGATGGTGAGGGACGGTCATGGGGACTGAACTCAAGCAGTCTAAGCTCAAGGATCATCACACCATGTTGTGTCTGCTTTGGCATGTCTGTTTATAAGAGGGTGACACTGTGTAATCTGTGCGCTAATCTGATGCTGCTTCCTCCTGCTAAACCTGATTGCTGAATTCTGTTTTTCTCTCATTCCTAATAGAAAGGCTATCTTCTTATTGAACTTTAATTATATTTTTAACGTACATGAGCAATCAGAATTTCCCCTACAGTTTTATATTCATTGACCATTATATTTTTGTTGAAGAAACTCTGATTGGACCTGGTTTTTAAAAGCTATATTCAAGAAGAATATACTGAATAATAAATATATTTTTTATTGGTTGGGGGACTTCAAGAAATAGTAGATTCCACGGACATAATTTTTTTTTTCCTGAGACTTACTTATTTTTATTTTATGTGTGCGTGTTTTGCCTGCAGGTATCTCTGTGTGCTACATGCATTCTTGGTGCCTACAAAGGCCAGAAGAGGACTTTGGATGCCTTGGAACTAGAGTTACAGACTATTGTTAGCTACCATGTGGGTGCTGGGAACAGAACCTGGATCCTCTAGAAGGACAGGCAGTGTTCTTAACTTTTGAGCCATTTGCCCAGCCCTATACCTTATTCTTATCTTAGGAAAACCTTTATCTTAAAATTCTAGGAATAAAGTTTCAAAGTTCAATATCGTTAAGATGTTTGTTAAGCCGGGCGGTGGTGGCGCACGCCTTTAATCCCAGCACTCGGGAGGCAGAGGCAGGTGGATCTCTGTGAGTTCGAGACCAGCCTGGTCT
>NW_004953305.1:0-1417 GCF_000317375.1 Microtus ochrogaster
ATCATCTATATAATATTCCCAACACAAATATTAAGCTATAGTCATCCATCAAAATCAGTATACATCGATTACTTGCAGGTATTTAATTGTATATTATCTACAAATACCTGAAATATATATCAAAATAAAGCTACAATTAAAAAAAAATCTCAAGCATGCAACACTCACATATTCTGTGAAGAGAAAACAAATCCAGAATGCCCTTTAATGACTGCTCTGGTGTGGGTCAGGACGCTGTCACACAGATAGTGACCTGAGTGAGAACCAGCGTAAGAGCATGTGCATCAATGCATGGATTCTCGCCAAAGGGGAGTCCTTCTGCCCCACCCAGCTAGCTCCCTCTCCCTTCAAAAATGGGGCTGACGGTCTTAGAACTATTTTATCCAGGTGCGTGTGTCACACACTAACCAGCATTAAGAAGTGGAAGCCCACATTTGAAAGCGGTTAAGACTGTATAGAGAGTGATACAGAGCACTTAGAAGAACTCAGGTTGCTTGGCAATTCAGGGTCTGCTCTATGGAAAGGCAAGCAGTTTGTGTACTGTACACATTGGACTGTTGTTCATAATGACCTGGAGTAACCAAAAGTACTTTGGTGTTAAATCTGAAATAGCATCTATAATTTTTATCATTGAGAATTTCTTATGTTCTCGTATTCATAAGAACCTTGCCTGAAGTAATTCACTTTTATCAGAATACTTTGATATGGTTATTGTTGATCTTCATTTGTAGAAGGACTGAGACATAGTGTGCTAAATAACCAGAGAAGTAGGAATATGACCATTTAAACTCATCCTGTAATTATTGCTACAATTTCCCAAAAATGTGCCTAATGTATAAAGTTTGTTTATATTCTAATTTAACATGCTCATTATATGCCAAGCATTGTAATATCCAAAAATCTATAAGAAGTGAGACAGTATTTGAAGTCTGGGAGCCTGGCAAATTGTGAACATACTTTCCTTTTTTCTATGTAAATTTTTCCTATGTAACTAAATTCAGTGGTAAAGATTTTCAAGGTGAAATGATTCTTCTGATCATAAGAAAAATAGTATTTCTGAGATATTTTAAGTTGATCATTACAGTACCAGGAAGGGGTGCTGTGTCTGCTAGTTCTGGTTACTCACTGCCTCAGCATGCATCAAACCCTCCACTTCTCAGGTCTTGACTTAGTGGTTGTCATCATAGAAACTAGTAGCGGCTTTTTTTGGTATTATCATGTAAAAATGCCTCTCTGGCCTCACTACTATTAGTTTACAAGAATATAGTTGATTTTACTAATTTATTTTCCTTACACATAGGGGAAAATTCAAGGTGAATATAAAAAGAAAGTCCAGAAAATGTGGGATTTAACTTAAATAGGTCCTCAACCAAACTGATTAAAAATACCTAACTACTTTTGGTTAATTCCATTGCAA
>NW_004953306.1:0-1417 GCF_000317375.1 Microtus ochrogaster
CCCCATAATCTCACAGGGAATAGAATGTGGTAGTTTGAATGTAATGGCCCCATAATCTCACAGGGAATAGAATGTGGTAGTTTGAATGTAATGGCCCCCATAATCTCACAGGGAATAGAATGTGGTAGTTTGAATGTAATGGCCCCATAATCTCACAGGGAATAGAATGTGGTAGTTTGAATGTAATGACCCCATAATCTCACAGGCAGCCTGCAAGATGTAGGACTCTCAGCTATTACTCAAGCATCACATCTGCCTGCATGCCACCACGCATCATGATAATAGACTAAACCTGTGAAACAAGAATTGAGCCCCCCTCAATTAAATGTTTCCCTTATAAGAGTTGCCGTGGTCATGATGTCTCTTCAGAGCAACAGAAACCCTAAGAAGACATGACCTGAGTTTGATCCTTAGAACCAATTATAGGAGAGAAATACTCCCAAAAGTTTTAGGTGACCTCTATATACACATGGCATGAACAGAATATACTTACACACATAACAAAAAAAGCTTACTGTGTCAAATGATAATTTTTTTTCTACATTGTATCAACTTAAATGGGCTAACATTTCTTGCAAAGTTTTTGTTTGTTTGGTTCCCGCCCCCCCCTCCCCCATCCCCAAGACAGGGTTCTCTGTAGCTTTGGAACTCATCCTGGAACTCACTCTGTAGAATTCACAGAGATCCACCAGTCTCTGAATCCCCAGTGCTGGGATTAAAGGCATGCCTGGTTGGTTTGTTTGTTTTTAGAAAGGTTATTGCTTTATTACCCCAACTGGCCTCAAATTCACAGCAAACCTCTTGACCTCAAACCTCTAAATTCTGGGATTACATGTGCATATAACCACACCCTAGTTTACAAGTGTTTTGTTTGTTGAAGTAACCAATGCTTACTTTTTTTTTTTTTCTGAAGCTGAGGACCGAACCCAGGGCCTTGCGCTTGCTAGGCAAGCGCTCTACCACTGAGCTAAATCCCCAACCCCTTACTTTTAAAATTCAAAATATTCTGAGCACAGTGGTATATATGTTTGCGATTACAGCACTTTGGGGAAGGCAGAAGGATTACAAGTTCAAAGTCAGTCTCGGTTATACAGTTAGAAGTCAGTATGAGCTACAATGAGACCCTGTTCCAAAAAAACCATGAAGGTGTGATGGTTCAAACCTGTAATCACAACACTCAAGCGGACCATGCTACTAAGTGGTCAGAGGATGTTTCTTTCATTTTTTTGAGACAGGATCTTATTGTATAGCCCTGCCTGGCCTGAAACTGAGAGATCTAGTGTCCCCTACTTCCTGAGGGTTTAAAGACATGCATCACTATGCCTAGCATTACTCTGAGTTTTTATTTGTGATTTTATTGAAGAGGGGGAAAAGGTTTTCATCTTTAATAACGCAATATACATCCTTTTTTTTTTTT
>NW_004953307.1:0-1417 GCF_000317375.1 Microtus ochrogaster
AGTAACAGGCAGCATGCACGCTCTGCCTCTGCTGTGCGGCCAGCCTTCCACCAAGCGGTCTGCTGCTCACAAGGAAATCTCCATAAAATCCACATCCAAACCGAGCTGTTGTGAGGGAACTGACAGCAGCAATGCACTGAGACCGTACAGACCCCTTCCAAACACACCTCGTCTATGCGTCGTCAAGGCACTGCTAGAGTTTGACAGGCACAAGAAGGCCAAATCAAGTACAAGGAAGCAAAAAAATGACAGTGTCCTCAATCTTTAGGAGCTGAGAAAGGATCAGCACTCTCAAAATATAAGCACATTTTTAAGCATGCAAACAAACCTGGTAGCAATATTATGAGTCTCTATAAAATCTGAAACAAAAACTTAAGCCTAGAAGTCACCAGAGTCCCATCCCTACTACCCCCATTCCCTTATTCAAAAAATAAATAAATAAACCCAGCTTCTTTCGGGTCTTGGCTCCAAGACGACCAGAAAAAGAAGGAACAACAGTTGCGCCAAAATGGACCACTGCCATGTGCAGCCAATTCGCTGCACTAACTGTGCCCGCTATGTGCCCAAGAACAAGGCCATTAAAGAAATTCGTCATTCGGAACATTGTAGAGGCTGCTGCTGTCAGGGACATAACCAAAGCAAGTGTCTTCAACTCCTATGTGCTCCCCAAACTCTATGTCAAGCTTCATTACTATGTGCACTGTGCTACTCACAGCAAGGTGGTCACAAATTGATGTCATGACACTTGGAAGGACTGAACGTCCCCACCACAATTCAGACCTGCTGCTGCTCTAGCCTGATCCCACCACAATTCAGACCTGCTGCTGCTGCACCCGTCTCCACCAAAGCCCATGTGAAGAGGTGGCTTCATAAAGACAGAGGAAGAAAACACCTTGGAAAAATAAAATGGAACTTATACTTTAAAAAAAAAAAAAAAACTCAACCCAGCCATGTTGACACACGTGTACCCAAAGCAAGCAAAAGCTGAAGGCTCTCAAATCAGAGGTCAGCCTGGGCTACACAGTGAACTAGAGACCAGTCTTGACTATACAGTGAAATGGTGACCTTAAAAACCATTTAAGTCACAATCAACATGAGCAACTTTCAGTTTTGTAAAATATAGCATACTCATTACAGGATAAATTATTCCACAAAAGGTTTCTTGTAACTAGTTTGGAAAAAATGATATAGAAAATTACATATCTGTTTTCCTTTATAGAACAATGCCATTTATTAATTTACTGAATTGCTCCAAAAATTAGAAGTATTTCAAACTCATATCAATTCATCAGAACATCTGACATATAAAATTAATAAGACCATCATGTAATACAAATATTTAATATAGACTATTCAAACATTTAAATCTAGATCTCTATTTTTCAAAATGGAAATATGTTGAGGGTTAAAAAAAAAA
>NW_004953308.1:0-1416 GCF_000317375.1 Microtus ochrogaster
ATTTGTTTTTGGTTTTTTTTGTTTTTCGAGACAGGGTTTCCCTGTGGCTTTGGAGCCTGTCCTGGCACTAGCTCTGTAGACCAGGCTGGTCTCGAAGTCACAGAGATCTGCCTGCCTCTGCCTCCCGAGTGCTGGGATTAAAGGCGTGCGCCACCATCGCCCGGCCCGTCTCATTTTATAAAGACCATTGTTTCACTCTTTTGTACTAGCTAACTTAGAACTCCCTTTGCAGACCAAGCTAGTCTCAAAGTCACATAGACCCACCAATATCCACCTCCCAAGTGCTGAGATTATGTCAGAATATATCACTATGCCTGTCTAACTCTATATTTTCATTATGTAAATGTAGAAAACAAAGATTGTAAAAACAAATCAATCCTGTCTGCAAATGTAATCATATAACTATTTCTCTGTGCCTGTATTAGATTTAAAAAATAGTAGCCATTTTCCAACTACCAAATCCATAATATTTTTCCATAACATTTGAGGTTTTAAAAATCATGCTTTTAGAGCCTGCATTATATTCATATGTTGAAATAGACTTAGTTAAAGGACAGTGTCAATTTTCTCATAAATTATAAGTTGAAAGTGTGTATGAGGGATGTCGTTGCGGTGACATCTGTTGGGTTCCAGCCTCCACAGGTTCATACAAACCAAGGTAGGGTTGTATGGATTACAGAAGTCAGTCAGACAAAAGATATACAAAAGAAATAGACAGAGACACAGAATTAGATTAGGGAGGTCAACACAGCAAATACTGAATTTGCCTGTGTTTATATTCCATATGATTTATATACCCAAGTCCAAAAGGGGGGAAGAAGGCAAGACTCTTTTACCATGATGCAAATAAGGAACAAACAAATTACCTCTTCAATTCCTGAAAGATCAAGTAACTGTTTCCTGAGTTGTGTGTTCTTTTGTTTAGGCAGGACATACAGCAACCATACCTTAGGCCAAACATCCTGTAGACAGCCATTCCATGGGTCAAACCTATTGTCATAACCTTGAAGGAGTAAGACCAGCCCTGATCGCTCTGACCTTTGGTCAGGTAGGAACAGATTTACTTACATGAAACCTGGCAGAGGGATTATTCATTTGTGTGTTTTCTTGTGCTCATTTCCTTAAAATAACACGTAACTGTGAGGATAGAAAATGTGACATTTTTTTTAAGAATCTTAAGAAACGTTGTAACTTCAATGTTTCCAGCAATTGGTGTCAATAGATAAAACTGTTTTCTCCAGTTTTCTGATGATGGAGTTGAGGCTCAGTTTATGCCATGGAGTTAATTTTATGCCTCATTTCCATAAGAACTAAGAATGTCATTCCTCCTCTTTGAATAGTGTTAATTGTTAAAAATATATACTATATCACTTTATTTAGTTGTCTGAAATATTTAGTGGTGAATCACACAACGGG
>NW_004953309.1:0-1416 GCF_000317375.1 Microtus ochrogaster
GGGCAAATGCAAAGGTTACCCAACATAGCACATCCCAGAAACAATACCCTGCAAAGACTAATGCAATGAAAATGAGTCAAAAGACCAGAGAAGTGTGGGGCATAAAAGCCTAGAAAGAAAGAGTAACTGTGCTTGTCTCTTTACTACCCCCTACTTCTGTAGTCCTTCGTATACACAAGATATCAGCAACCATAACCTGCATCCTTCACCTGTAAGCCATGCACCACATCCAATCATAAACCTCAGACAAACACTGAGACTAGGGATCAGGGGACCATGAAGACTCTAAAGAGCAGAGCTGATATTGAGGTGTAGACACAAAGGGAAAAAATAAAGCTGGTCTGATGGCTCAGGCCCTAACAGGAGCAGTCCAGGAGGCACCATGTGTGTGTGCATGTGTGCGTGTTTGTGATATTTTTTTAAATAAAGGAAGAGAAAGAAACAAGACATATGACAAGTAATATAACAAACATATATGAGGTTCTGCCTTGACTCCACACCCAAGTATCTTTGAAGCAAATGATCCCATCAAAATTTAGCTCCATGAGGACTAACAGGAACTATGGACAAAGAGAAACACGGACATATCTGACAGACAACTATTCTTAACTAGGGCAGAAGCAACACTCGAATTGGAAGGCAGATTCAGAGTTTCTAGTGCCCATATTCCAACATGCCATCTTCCAAAGGGAGGCTGCTAGAGATGATCTGAACAGAAACCACACAGCAGGACTGTCTCTTGATCTTTTTCAGATCTCATGGACGTTCTGCCCCCACAGATCGAGGACATTGTCAAGTGTGATGACGTTAACATGGCAGGTGTACTTGGGATACTGCTAGCCACGGTGGACAGCGCTGACCTGCTCTCACTCTTAGATCCCACCTCCCTCCTACAAGGGGCAGGCGGTCTCGGCCTAGATGGTATCCTAGGCAAAGCAGGGAATGAGGATCCCTCAAAGCCCTCTTCAGGGTCCAAGGCCGCTGGAGGCCTCAGCCAGCTACTCCCAGGGGGCAGTGGTGGCCTGGGCAGCTTACTAAGCCTCGGTGGAGACAAGGGCCCTGGGAAAGGACTTCTGAATGGAGACGTGCTCTCCGATATCAAGAAGCCTTTGGATGACATGATTGGAAACGTAGACAACCTGAAAGACTCTGTAGAGGCCAAGGTGAATGAAGTACTCCCAGAAAGTATCAAAGACCCACTTTCAAATCTGCTCAAGGTCAAGGTCCAAGACCTTCTTCTCGAGTAAGTGCTTCCTCCACAATCCTCTGGGTTTCAGGACAAACAACTACTCACTGGGAACGCTGACACTCACCCTACAGCAACCCCAGGGACAGCCACCCTTTCATAGAGGGACATACTTATTCCTGCTGGAATAGCTGCAAAATGTGACCAGGATGTCTTGAGCTTGAACCACT
>NW_004953310.1:0-1415 GCF_000317375.1 Microtus ochrogaster
AAATAAAATAAGTAAAGATAATGTACAAGAAGCATGTTTTTTTAAAAAAAATCCAATCTCTTAATATCTTTGAAATTGATTTAACCACACAGAACAATTGACAGAATATTTGCCAAGGAAATTTTACTTATGCTTTTCTAAAGCAGGGATGCCATGTGGTGCTTTAAGCACACATGATGCCGAGAACAACATCCTTATTGATGCTACAGGGAATTCCCAAAGACTTCCTTATTCTTCTGTGACCTCCGTCATCATTTATCATCTTCTGAAAGTCCTAAACTTTCTTCATGAAGCAAACTTGCTTGAAAATACGCTTGAGGAATGGGAGCTTTCCTTATATACCTTGCTTTCCTCATAGGAAATGAAACGAAGACATAAACAACACAAAAGTAGGAATTGTGATTAAATCCAGTCATGTCAATTACCACCCTGAACATAGTATCCCTATCAAAAATGAATCAAACAGTTTAATGGATCACATGCTGTTGTTTCAAAGTACATTACCACAAGGTTGATTTTTAAAATTATTACAAACAGTGCATGGAGCATTCCACCATTTATACACAGAAATATTGGTGCTGTCAGATAAACATGGAGATGGAGAGACTAGTGAGCTGATACCTCAGTGTCTTATGGAAACATGATAGTTTTAACATTCACAGTAATAAGCAGTATTTACTTTTTAGTAAGGCAAACAACTGACTTGATAATGCATATATGCGGTATAATTTTTATGCTAAAGTTACTGAAGTCCTTCAACTTCTAACATGCGCATGTACCACTATATCAAAGCTAACAAAAATAAAGCAATTATATACTAAAATAGAATTCTTTATGAAACATTAAGAATTTCCCCCACTTTATGAACTCATGTTTCAATGTTCTATTTCTGTGCATCACACACATGCCTAGTGAGTGAAGAAGACAGTGTCAGATACTCTGTGATGGCAAAATGTCATTACAGAAGGATGCAAGCCACCATATTGGTTTAGGAATTGAACCCAGGTTCTCCGGATGATGAACCACTACTCTTAAACATCGAATCATCTATGTATCTCCACCTCACACTCACATATTAAAAAAAAACTTATTCTCAATAAAAATGAGGGAAAATAAAAAGAGCAAAGTAGAAATTGCACGTATTTGAGAGAATTCAATTATAAAATTAGTAGACTGACACAAGCAAGTTTTGAGTGAAATGTAAGGTTTCATGACAAAGAAAAGCAATTAGAGTCAACATCTTCTAATGTCTTAGCTTTACTCGGGATACGATAAAAGTATTATTGTATGCTGAGGTGTTTTAAATAGGTTAAACATTAAGCTAATCAAAAGAGGATAGGAATGAGTAAAATATTTTGCACTTGATAATATCTTGTGTTTTGAAATTCTAGGAAAGTACACTACTGAAATGTGTA
>NW_004953311.1:0-1415 GCF_000317375.1 Microtus ochrogaster
GAGACAGTTAACGGGAGAGAGACTGAGGAGATGCTAAAGAAACCAAGGGTAAAATTTTAGTTCATAAATAAAAGTTAGTGGAGTGAAGTTAGTGATCTTGTGAGGTGACAGGAACAGTCTGGAAATGTGCAGTTTGTGTTCGGGGAGGAGAGATGAGGACACTGACTGACTTCACTTCTGGCTTTGGTTAGTGTTACATCAGATTTTAAAAGCCAGGATTTACACATCTCTGTTTGATTTATTGTACTGGTTTTGTGTTCAACCCAGGGCTAGTTAATATAGGACAAACAAAAGACAAAAGAAGTGCCACAGATGGCTGTTAAAATTCTAACTGGGAGACAGTGTTTAGTTTTAAAACAGTTCCTTAACTGTATTGAGCTGTGGATAAACCCGAAATGGCTCAGAAACCAGCCTCATTTCAAGAGTCCTTTTTTCCAAATAAGGACATGAAGATGAGATGCATCTAATATCACTATAAAAGATGGAACATTAAAAGCAGATAAGAGAAAAAGGTATCTTAGAGGAAAACAGTTTAAAATACTGCATAATTCCCCTTATGGAAAATGTACATTTGAGTCCTTTGGCAGTCCATTGAGTGTCCAATGAAGCCTGTGTGCCGCGGATTTGTCTCCAAGCGAGTCTGTGGTTTACTCAGTGTCGTCTGAGAACTTCACGAAGGCAGTTAGACCAAGTTCTACATGATGGATTTGAGATGGCGGGAAGGAAGAGGATGCTTTTTAGACTAGGGCAGTGCAAACCAAAGATACTGAGATTGGGGTAAACGTGTCTGATTGTGGGCCTGAGAAGACCTGTTTGATATAATTATGGACTGTGAGGAGGTAAGATTAATAACTGGTTTGGCAGTGAACACCATCAGTAGTCATATTGTGGAATTTAGGCTTCATCTTGTCAACTTTTGGGAGCCATTGAAAGTTTATAAATTAGGCAGTGATATGATCTACTTGGAATTATGACTGTTATTAGGTGTTAAGTGGAGTTAATAGGACTTTTAAAATTTGTTTCTTTTGAAAAAACAAATCATACTGTTTTTATGTGTATGGGTGCTTTGCCTACATGTATGTCTATGCATCACATATGTGCCTTGTAGTAAGAAAAAGGCATAGGATCCCCTGGAATTAGAGTGACACATGGTTGTGAGCCATCATATAGGTGCTGGGAACCAAACCTGGGTGCTCTGAAGGAGTAGCCAGTGGTTGTCTGGAGCCACCTCTTCGGTCGCTTTTTTTTTTTTTTTTTTTTTTTTTTTTGAGACTGGGTCTTCAGTGTGTAGACCGTTGTTGCCTGCTATTCTCATTCTATCACAGTCTGGCCTCAAACTTGTAGCAAGCATTCCTGCTTTAACCTTCTCAGTGCTGGGATTATAAGCATGTGCCACTGATGCCCAGTTCTAGTTA
>NW_004953312.1:0-1415 GCF_000317375.1 Microtus ochrogaster
CAGCATCACATCCAGAAATTGTTTCTTTGTTACACCACACACATAACATTTGATTTTATCACAGTCATCATAGTATCTCTTTCCAAATTAGTAACGCATTTGTCATATCTGATTTGTTGTATTTATTTTTAGTTATGTGTACCAATGTGTCCCTGCTTGTTTGTCTGTGCACCATGTATATGAAGTGCCCACAGAGGCCATAAGAGAGCATCATGTTTTCTGAAACTAGAGATACAGATGATTGTGAGATCCCATGTCAGCTGCTGAAGATCTACCCAGGGTTCTCTAGACGAGCGGCCAGTACCCTTGACCACTGAGCATCCTGAAGCACCTTTATCTGCCGACCCATCTCACTGGTCCCAAAAAGATTCTTTTGTTGTTGTTGTTTGGTTTTTGGTTTTGCCTTTTGGAGACAGTGTTTCTCAGTGTAACAGCTCTGGTTGTTCTGGAACTATCTCAGTAGACCAGGCTGGCCTTGAACTCACAGAGGTCCACCAGCCTCTGCCTCTCAAATGCTGGGATTAAAGGAGTGCGCTACCACTACCCGACCCCCAAATGGATTCCTAATCACCTTGTGAGCTAAGGAATTTTTTTTCGTGGTGCTGGAGTATTTTAAAAAGTGATAGATAGGAAGACAAGCTGTTCCAAATAGAATGGCCAGATAGATTTTAATCGATGATAACACTGGGTTCTGTTGCTATGTAAACAAATTCAATGACAATGTGTAGCATGGCTTTGTTCAGCACAGTCACTTCGCCATTGTGGGAAGCATAAATATTGTTAATATTTCCATAATACTCTTATGATATGGGACCATGTAGGGTTTGATAAGTAACAATGCCAAGGTAGCTGCCAGTACCATTGTAAATTGTGTGTATTCAAAATCAAAGAAGATAGACATTCACAGTTTAGAAGCTAGAGAAAACGGTCTGGGGTTGTAGCTCAGTGGTAGACTGCTTGTGTGGCACACGTGATGCTTTGAGATTGGTCCCTGGAACACACATGTGCAAGCTCATGGGCTTGATCCCTAGCAACACTGTAAACAGAAAAGGAAGCAGCTAGGAAAGAAATACAGAGTGTTCTCTGAACTGGGGGTCCTCCGGGTGCCCTGAACTGGGATCCTCCGGGTGCCCTGAACTGGGGTCCTCCGGGTGCCCTGAACTGGGGTCCTCCGGGTGCTCTCTGAACTGGGGGTCCTCCGGATGCTCTCTGAACTGAGGGTCCTCCGGGTGCTCTCTGAACTGGGGGTCCTCCGGGTGCTCTCTGAACTGGGGTCCTCCGGGTGCTCTCTGAACTGGGGTCCTCCGGGTGCTCTGAACTGGGGTCCTCCGGGTGCTCTCTTGCTTTGGGAGAGGTCCTGGTTAAGGTTTGGGATCTAGTACTTGGTGAATCTCAGTAAGCATTTGGAGCTTGTA
>NW_004953313.1:0-1414 GCF_000317375.1 Microtus ochrogaster
TCCATTATTTGAATAGAAAAGACAGAAGACCACCATCACCACCTTCTTCTTCTTCTTTGTTTTTCTTTCCTTTTTTGGTTTTTTCAAGACAGGGTCCGGTTAAATTCCCAGCACCCACATGGCAGCTCACAACTGTCTAAAGACCCAGTTGCAGGGGATCTGACACCTTCACACCAATGCACATAAAATAAAAAGTTAAATAAACCAAAAAATGTAGAAGAGCTATGCAGACACATCTGTTATTTGAGCATCAAGGAAGCAGGCTCACACACGCACTCCATCTGGGCAACTACTTCTGTCTGGAACTACACCCCCTTCACAAACAGCTCTCCCCACACCCACCGCTGATGTCCCCTTGCTTCGCAGGGTGAGAAACACCATAACTCACACCTGAGTCTGCCTTATTTTTTATTTTTTATTTTTTTGTTGTTGTTGTTTTGTTTTTCGAGACAGGGTTTCTCTGTGGCTTTGGAGCCTGTCCTGGAACTAGCTGACCAGGCTGGTCTCGAACTCACAGAGATTCGCCTGCCTCTGCCTCCCGAGTGCTGGGATTAAAGGCGTGCGCCACCACCGCCCTGCTAATTGTTATTTTTGAGAGGTTCTCACTATGTATGATTGGACTGGAATTCACAGATCCCCGCCTCTGCCTCCAGAGTGCTGAGGTGGAAGGCTGCCACGCCCAGCTCTGAACGCTGAAAGCTCTGTGCAGGGCGATGGCCAGGCCAGCTCCTCCCTTGCTGATCCTGGGCCCTGGTGTCCCCTGGCCAGCAGAAGCCTTCCTCGGCTGGGCCCTGTGCTCTGGCCTCACTGCAGCCTGCCCTGTCTTCAAGCAATGCTTATTTCTGGTGTCACAGGAAGCCCAACCTTATCTACCCTGCTTCCCCCTGGGGAGGAGGGAGGCTCAGAATCCTCCAACTGGTGAGTTTGGGGGAATCACTTGCACCTGCCATTAAGGCAGAAGTATAATCACATGCCTGCATATGTGCACATCTGTGTGGTCCCTTAGAAACATGCTGTAACCACCACGTGTCTAATGAGTCACTACATTGTGATTAGTCCAATGTTACACCATCACAGGGCTGTGCTTCAGTTTTCTGTAGGGTGAAAGGATGGAGCTCAAGAAGACACCCCCCCCCACGTGGTGGAAACAGCTCCTCATTGAGGATTCTAGGCGGGGCTCCACCCTGACCACACCCCCAGCCCCTCACTGGGGGATTCTAGGCAGGGCTCCACCCTGACCACGCCCCCAGCCCCTCACTGGGGGATTCTAGGCGAGGCTCCACCCTGACCATAACCCCAGCTCTCAGTGTGGATACCAGGTACCAAACTGGTAGAACAGTGTGTATGTACTTTATGCTTTTAAACCACTGAGCAAGCAGGGCGGTTGTGGCACACGCTTTTAATCCCAGCACTC
>NW_004953314.1:0-1414 GCF_000317375.1 Microtus ochrogaster
GAGTGCTGGGATTAAAAGCGTGTGCCACAACCGCCCTGCTTGCTCAGTGGTTTAAAAGCATAAAGTACATACACACTGTTCTACCAGTTTGGTACCTGGTATCCACACTGAGAGCTGGGGTTATGGTCAGGGTGGAGCCTCGCCTAGAATCCCCCAGTGAGGGGCTGGGGGCGTGGTCAGGGTGGAGCCCTGCCTAGAATCCCCCAGTGAGGGGCTGGGGGTGTGGTCAGGGTGGAGCCCCGCCTAGAATCCTCAATGAGGAGCTGTTTCCACCACGTGGGGGGGGGTGTCTTCTTGAGCTCCATCCTTTCACCCTACAGAAAACTGAAGCACAGCCCTGTGATGGTGTAACATTGGACTAATCACAATGTAGTGACTCATTAGACACGTGGTGGTTACAGCATGTTTCTAAGGGACCACACAGATGTGCACATATGCAGGCATGTGATTATACTTCTGCCTTAATGGCAGGTGCAAGTGATTCCCCCAAACTCACCAGTTGGAGGATTCTGAGCCTCCCTCCTCCCCAGGGGGAAGCAGGGTAGATAAGGTTGGGCTTCCTGTGACACCAGAAATAAGCATTGCTTGAAGACAGGGCAGGCTGCAGTGAGGCCAGAGCACAGGGCCCAGCCGAGGAAGGCTTCTGCTGGCCAGGGGACACCAGGGCCCAGGATCAGCAAGGGAGGAGCTGGCCTGGCCATCGCCCTGCACAGAGCTTTCAGCGTTCAGAGCTGGGCGTGGCAGCCTTCCACCTCAGCACTCTGGAGGCAGAGGCGGGGATCTGTGAATTCCAGTCCAATCATACATAGTGAGAACCTCTCAAAAATAACAATTAGCAGGGCGGTGGTGGCGCACGCCTTTAATCCCAGCACTCGGGAGGCAGAGGCAGGCGAATCTCTGTGAGTTCGAGACCAGCCTGGTCTGCAAGTTCCAGGACAGGCTCCAAAGCCACAGAGAAACCCTGTCTCGAAAAACAAAACAACAACAACAAAAAAATAAAAAATAAAAAATAAGGCAGACTCAGGTGTGAGTTATGGTGTTTCTCACCCTGCGAAGCAAGGGGACATCAGCGGTGGGTGTGGGGAGAGCTGTTTGTGAAGGGGGTGTAGTTCCAGACAGAAGTAGTTGCCCAGATGGAGTGCGTGTGTGAGCCTGCTTCCTTGATGCTCAAATAACAGATGTGTCTGCATAGCTCTTCTACATTTTTTGGTTTATTTAACTTTTTATTTTATGTGCATTGGTGTGAAGGTGTCAGATCCCCTGCAACTGGGTCTTTAGACAGTTGTGAGCTGCCATGTGGGTGCTGGGAATTTAACCGGACCCTGTCTTGAAAAAACCAAAAAAGGAAAGAAAAACAAAGAAGAAGAAGAAGGTGGTGATGGTGGTCTTCTGTCTTTTCTATTCAAATAATGGA
>NW_004953315.1:0-1414 GCF_000317375.1 Microtus ochrogaster
AGAGAGTCCACTCACAATTGCCTCAGAGTCAAGACCACCTAAAATATAATATTAATTTATAAATAAGATGTTTCATACTTTCCAATGAAAGTAAGCAACATAGAACCTCACAGGAAAAAAAATATTATCTTCTGAACAGAATGGTACTGAAATGGTTGGTTTTTTCTTTATGTTCTAAAGGGGAATCATTACATGTCTTTTCCATGGTTTATGCTTATTTCCATCAATCTCTGAAATCCCTTGATTCCAGGAGGGAAAGGGTTTACAATCACAATTCATTTACTATAAAGGAACTAAATGTATGCAACAGCATTAGCCAAAAGAGCTATGTTCGAAGGATGGTGCTGAGACAGGGTGCCTGTGGGCTTATGAGCATATCTCATATCCTGTTGTAAATGTTTGTTTGCTGAAATTCCTCAAATTGCACTATTCTGATATTTATGTGATGCATTTTTGTATTTATATAAAACTTTAACATAAAGATTTTGAAGTCACAATTAGTGAATATGAGGAGAAATGATAACAGACATATTAAAGGAGCCTTTGATTAGTCTATCCAACTCTAGATGCCTATGTGAAGAAAGAAATAATATTAGACAAACAAAACAGCCTCCATGTGTTAATTGCCTCACTGGTTTGAAGTAATTACTTCAAAATACAGGCTTGTAACTTTATAGCAACCTATATGCTTTCAAAAGTCTATGCTTACACAAAGTGGATAAAAAACAACCCTTAGTCACTGTTTTCTTGTGTTTTCAATCCTTTGAAGGTCTTGTGTGGGATGCCTATGGAAACTCACAAGTGGCTATGTATTGGAACAGAGTTTATTCTCAGGAAATAATGGCTTCCAGCCAGCTCAGAAGGAGAAAGAACTGCCTAGGACAGACTCCCTGCTGGGTGCGAGGATTTCAGTTATAGGCACTAGCTTGTTACACACACACATTTCTTTACTTCCAAAGGCAGCTACACTCATTGTCTAATTTCACACACCTTGAAAACAGACCCTAGCTCAAACACGTGAGTAACTCAAACTATTATTGTAAGATTAAGATCTAGAACAACAAAAAAATACCCAATCACTGTTAATGGGTTCCTATAATAGAAAAATAGTGATGGCATGGTAAGTATCCTTTTCTTATATCTTCAGCTTTTAATGGACAGATTTATTATTAGAACCATGAAATGATTTAGATAAATGGAGAGGGGAGAAATTTCATATGAAACAACATGGGCCAAGAACCAGCTTCAGAACATTGGCAGCCAGCCGAGCACACCTCCGTAAGGGGACATGCAACTTTAATCTTTATTATGGAGTGATCACAAGTGGATAGCTTCTAACACCATCTGCTCTCAGTGAAGCATTGGCGGTGCAGACTGCTCACTCTGTTTTGCCCTTCACCTCTGCCTCTGAGTT
>NW_004953316.1:0-1414 GCF_000317375.1 Microtus ochrogaster
TGCTCCACTCTTGCGGGCAGAGGCAAGAGCTCTGCTCTCTGAGGCACACGCGATGAAGCTCCAACCCAGGATGGATGTAGGCTAGAATCTTCCCGGTAAGCGCACCTTGGGGTGCAACACACATGATTGGAAATGGGTTAGTCCAGGTGCGAGAGTTAGCTGAAAAAAGGGCTAGAGCTAAAGAGCCAAGCAGTGTTTAAATGAATACAGTGTCCGTGTAATTATTTCGGGTAAAGCTAGCCTTGCGGGCAGCGGGGTGCTGGGGACGCAGCCCCACTGCTCCTATTACAACACTCTCCACCCTCCTTCCCACCCCCATCTACTCCCCAGAGAGGATAAAGCTTCCCATGGGGAGTCAACAAAGTCTGTCACATCACTATTAGGCAGGACCAAGGCCCTCTCCATGATATCTAGGCTGAACAAGGTATCCCTCCAAAGAGAATGGGTTCCAAAAAGTCAGTACAAGCAGTGTGGATAAATTCTGGTCCCTCTGCCCGTGGCCCCAGAGTCTACCCCAGCCATACAAGTGTCACCCACATTTAGAGCTGGTCCTATGCTGGTTCCCCTTTCATCAGACCACAGTCAATGAGGTCCCATTAGCTCTGAAGCTGTTTCAGTGGGTGTCCCCAAAGTGGCCTTAACCTCTTTGTTCATATTCTCACTCTTCCCACTCTTCAACCAGATTTTGGGAGCTCAGCCCAGTGCTCCACTGTGAATCTCTGCATCTGCTTCCATCTGTTCTATGGTGAGATTTAAGATATTCATCAATCTGACTACAGGGCAAGGCCAATTTGGGCACCTTCTCCACTATTGCTTAGGGTCTTAGCTGGGGTCATCCTTGTGGATTCCTGGGAATTTCTCTAGTGCCAGATTTCTTGCTAGCCCCATAATGGCTCCCTCAATCAAGACCCTTGCTCTTCCTCTCTGTTCTTCTCCCTCTTGGCCATCCTTAGTGACTATGATGGTCAATATTTATTGTCAACTTGACTGGGTTTCTCTGTGAAGATGTTTTCAGGAAGGTTTAGCTAAGGAGGGAAAACCCACCAAGAAAATTTGCCACTTGGATCCCAGACTGAATATAAAGGAGAAAGCAAATGAACTACCAGTGTTCACTCCTCACTGCTTCCCAGGACTTGTGTTTCTGTGGCTATGACTTCTTTGTCATGAATGACTGAATCCTCAAACTGTAAATAAAACAAAAAATCCTCCCCCTTCAAATTGCTTCTGTCAGATCTTTTATCTTTATTTAATGAGAAAAGTGACACAGTTGGTACTGATAACTTAGGTTGATGCTGAGATGAACCAGTCCATGTGGCACGTGGGTCTTTGGAACTGGTTTGAAGGAAGAATGAACCAGTCCATGTGGCACATGGGTCTTTGGAACTGGTTTGAAGGAAGAATGAACCAGTCCATG
>NW_004953317.1:0-1414 GCF_000317375.1 Microtus ochrogaster
CAAAAGAACAGCAGATGTTTCCCTAATGGAGCATTCTATTTATCAGATTCAACATATGGTTGATTGATAGAGTTCCATGACATTAAATAGAGTCATCACATGGACTCTCAGTAGTAGTATGTAACTCAATATACTGTAGAAATCTGCACATTAATCTTACATCAGTGGTTGTGCCTCAAGTTTCACCATTATGTCTGAAATATGCTAAAGTTCTTAATAAACACAAGTAATATTTGATGAGATGGCTTGGTGGGCAAATGCACTTACCAACAAACTGACAACCTGAAGTCAATGCCTGGGACCCATAAGGGGAAAAAAATGTACTCAGACAAGTTGCTGTCTGAGCTCCACCCATACGCATAATGCATATAATATTTTGCTATCTCTATGTCAATGACAGAGCTTTTTAATTTGATTTTAAGTCTCCTGTCAGGTGCCTCTCAACACTATTTCCTTGAGACAGGCTTTCTCACTGAACCTGGGAGTCAGGTTGGCAGCCAGCAACCTTTGTGAGCCTACTGTCTCACCGCACAGGGCAGCAGTACAGGTGGCATGAGCCTGCCTAGGTTTTTGTTTGTTTGTTTGTTTTGTTTTAATATGAATGCCGGGCATTTGAGTTCAGATCTTTGTGCTACACAGTGCTTTTCTATGCTGAGTCCTTCACCGGACCTATGGTTCACTCTTATTTTCCTTTTCTTATAACATGTAAAGCTTTTCATTATTCAGTATCTTTTACTAAGAAATGCTTTTTGGACTAGAGTTTATGTCAAAGCTCTTGAAGTGTTTTTTTTTTTTTATTTCTATGCCCGTGTCTAATTTTAGATTGCCAAATCTTTGTGATCACTTACTGTTTCCTTGTCCTTATTTTAAAAGTGTGATATTGTCATTTTTGTTAACAATAATTGTTCTTATTTTAGACTTGGTAAGGATTCTGAAAATAATAAAACCATTTTCAGTGTCTGTAGCCCATTTTTATTAAGTTGTTTATTCATAAAGATTTTAGTTCTTCATATAGTCTAGATAGTAATATTCTGTCAGATATATAGGTGGGGAAGATTACCTACCCTGTAGTAGACTACCTTCTCACTCAATTAAAAATTTTATCTGCTGAACTGAAGCTTTTAAATTCCATAAAGTTCATTTGCCAATTGTTGGCTTTATTTCCTGAGCAACCAGAGTACGATTTAGGAAGTCTGTCTCTTATTGTGGACTACTATGGGTGTTTGAGTAGAAGTGCCTCTCATAGGCTCATGTTGAAAGACCCTCCAAGAGTGTCTTTCCTCTGGGGAGACCCTTCCCAAGGAGCAGCGAAACCACTTCTACGGATGCAAACAGCAAGAGGTTTATTCAGATACACAGGTACCTGGGGCGACAAAGTCTCCTGGAGGACTTGTGCGCCTTCAGGTCGGGGTAA
>NW_004953318.1:0-1413 GCF_000317375.1 Microtus ochrogaster
GTACTGTGATGTCACAATAGAGCACTGTGATGACACAATGGATCATTGTGAGGACACAATGGAGAATTGTGATGGCAATATGGATTATTGTGAGGACACAGTGGAGAATTGTGATAACACAATGGAGCACTTTGATGATAAAATAGAGCAATGTGATGACACAATGAATCATTGTGATGACACAATGGAGCACTTTGATGACACAATGGATCATTGTTATGACACAATGGAGCTTTGTGATGACACTTTGGAGCATTGTGATGACACAAGGGAGCACTGTAATGTCACAATAGAGCACCGTGATGACACAATGGATCATTGTGAGGACACAATAGAGCACTATGAAGTCATAATGGATCATTGTGATGACACAATGGAGCACTCTTATATCACATTGGAGCACTGTGATGTCACAATGAAGCACTGTGATGAGACAATGGATCACTGTATTAAAACAATGGAGCACTGTGATGGCACAATGGAGCACTGTGATGACACAATTGATCATTGTGTTGACACAATGAAGCACTGTGATGACACAATGGAGCATTGTTATGACACAATTGAGCACTGTGATGACACATTGCAGCACAGAGATGACAAAATGGATCATTGTGATGTCACAATGGAGTACTGTGATGACAGAATGGATCACTGTCATGTCACAATGGAGCACTGTGATGGCACAATGGAACACTGTGATTTCACATTGGAGCACTGTGATGTCACAATGGAGCAATTTGATGACACAATAGATCATTGTGATGAAACAATGGAGCACTGTCATGGCACAATGGAGCTCTGTGATGACACAATGAATCATTGTGATGACACAGTGGAGCACTGTGATGACACAATAGAGCACTGTGATGACACAATGGAGGTCTGTGATGGCAAAATGGATCATTGTGTGGACAAAATGAATCATTGTGATGACATAATGAAGCAGTGTGATGACACAATGGACCACTGTGATGTCACAATGGAGCATTGTGATGACACAATGGAGTATTGTGAAAGCACATGGAGCAATCTGATGTCACATTGGAGCACTGTGATCTCAAAATGGAGCACTGTGATGACACAATGGATCATTGTGATGACAAAATGGAGCACTGTGATGTCAAAATAGAGCATTGTGATGACACAATGGAGCACTGTTATAACACAATGGAGGTCTGTCATGGCAAAATGTATCATTGTGATGAGACAAGGGATCATTGTGATGAGAAAAGGGATTATTGTGAGGACACAATAGAGCATTGTGATGACACAATGGATCATTGGGAAGACACAGTAGAGCACTGTGATAACAAAATGGATCATTGTGAGGACACAATGGAGAACTGTGATGGCACAATGGAGCACGGTGATGACATAACGGATCATAGTGAGGACACAGTGGAGAATTGT
>NW_004953319.1:0-1413 GCF_000317375.1 Microtus ochrogaster
GTCAGACCTTCCCTCTATGCATTCTTTCAGTAGCCATGTTTGCTCACTGCATTCACACACATCATGAGCAAGTTCAAGGTGAGGATCTCCAGACAGCAGACCTGAGTGAGCTCAATGTAGGGAAGCTGGTCAGGCACAGGTTCTCTTGGTCTATGCACAGTGCACGGGAGCATAAGCAGGTGTGGTTACCTGTACCCAGACTTGCTCTTGCATTGAAGATGCAGGCATTCTTTGAGAGTAGCTGCATTTCATTCTTAAGGCCAAACTGGTTGTCAGCAGCGGCAACTGAGGTGACTTGGTGACTCAACCAGGGCCTGAGATGCAGTGGAGGCCCAGCCCTCAGCCTTCTCCATTGCACAGCATTAACACACCTTCCTGCATGCTTACTTCTCTCAGAAGCCTGGGGCTGGTGCTACCTAAGGAGTCACCAGCATCTCTCTTTGCCTGCACACTACCACCTCTGTCCTGGGTGTTGGCTAGAGTGTGGCTTTACTTCTTCATGGTTCTCCCTGAAACTCACGTGGCCCTGGGGCCCTCCGTGGAATTCTCACAAACCTCCCATTTAGACTAGCTTTATCATGAGGTCATGTGCATTTTATATGTGTACACACAGATCCAGGTGTCTACATGCAGGATCCAGGCTACTTTTATTACTTGGGATGTGGCATAGCAAGTGCCTCCAATGTTCTCTTTAGAGTGTGAGGTTGCCTTGATTTCTCTCTTGCACAATCAGCTGCACTTTGTCATGAGGCCACTATGGTGGGGACATGAGCTGAAGGAGTGGCTCACAGTTGCACACCCAGAGTGTTCTTGACCTCCAGCCTTCAGGCAGAAGTGAAACATACACACACCTCCCTTCTGAGGAAATATAGCTTTTATCATCACAGCTGCACCTGTGATCGCACTAGAGTGTCCATCACTGGCCTCAGGATGCTGTTTTGAAAGAACAAAGCCAGGTTTCAGACATCCTCTGGTTTCCCCACTGAATCTGCAGCCTCATTGCAGACTGACTAATTCACAAGCTGAATTTAATAAGGCAGCTGTTGGGCATCATTTAAAAAATAGATGAGACGTTGCTCTAGGCATCTTGTCTTCTCCATCCCTCCTTTTGGAAGCATTAGCTTTCTCATACCACATTTTTAAATTAAGAATGAATTTCCTATTTTTTCTGGTAATCTTGTCTACTTCCAATATCCAGGTTGGAAAACTATATGTTTTTCTTTTGGTTTACCTTCTTATTTAGCTTCTCTAGGATCACAAATTATAGGTTCAATGTCATTTATTTATGGCTAGCATCCACTTTTGGGTATGGTAATATTTATCTTTTGGGGTCTGGGTTACCTCACTCAGGATAGTGTTTTCTATTTCCATCCATTTGCATACAAAATTCAAGAAGTCATTGTTTTTTGCCAC
>NW_004953320.1:0-1413 GCF_000317375.1 Microtus ochrogaster
TTATTACAAATTTTCACCTCCTCCCCTCCTCCCATTTCCCTCCACCTCTCCCCATTCCCCCTCCCTCTCCAGTTCAAAGAACAGTCAGGGTTCCCTGCCCTGTGGGAAGTCCAAGGTCCTGCCCCCTCCATCCAGGTCTAGGAAGGTGAGGATCCAAACAGACTAGGTTCTCACAAAGCTAGTACATGGAGCAGGATCAAAACCCAGTGCCATTGTCCTTGGCTTCTCAGTCAGCCCTCCATGCCAACCACATTCAGAGAGTCCGGTTTGTTCACAGCCTCCATCAGTCCCAGTCCAGCTGGCCTTGGTGAATTCCCATTAGATCAGCCCCACCGTCACAGTGGGTGGGCGCAACCCTTGCGGCCCTGACTTTCTTGCTCATGTTCTCCCTCCTTCTGCTCCTCATTGGGACCTTGGGAGCTCAGTCCAGTGCTCCAGTGTGGGTCTCTGTCTCTATCTCCATCCATCGCCAGATGAAGGTTCCCTCTGATGGGTCCCCCAGAACCTCTTGTTTTTGTTTTTGTGTTTGTGGTGCTAGAGAATAAACCCAGAGGCTTGTGTTTGCTAGGTAAGAACTTCACTGTCGAGCTATACTCTCCTGTTTTCTTCTTCTGTAATACAAATGGAGCATAGGACTTTTAGTATGTTAGTATGCAAGGCAAATGACACAGCCCTAAGCTATGTCCCCTGTTCCTTCTTTCTAATAAAATAGGCACCTATCTTTCCAGTGGCAAGCAAGTACCTTAAAGCACCTAATGGGGTAGGGGGCTGTTTTTTCTCATATACACCATGGATCCATTTTCTTCCCCCATTGACAGATTTGTTGATGCAATCAGTAAGCCAAGAATAATGGGGCATAGTGTATGGTGGGGGTGTATTTATTTTTTAGGCTATTGTTTTAGGGTGGGTTGTTTTTTGTTTGTTTGGTGGTTTGGTTTGGTTTGGTTTGGTTTTGGTTTTTTGAGACAGGGTTTCTCTGTATAGCTTTGGAGCCTGTCCTGGAACTAGCTCTTATAGACCAGGCTGGACTCGAACTCACAGAGATCACCTGCCTCTGCCTCCCAAGTGATGAGATTAAAGATGTGTGCCACCACCACCCAGCAAAATTTGTTTTTTAAAGTTTTGTTTATTTATTTATTTTATGTGTATGAGTTCTGCATCTGCATGTATGCCTTTATGCCAGAAGAGGGTGTCAGATCCCACCAGAGATGCTTATGAACCACCATGTGGTTGCTGGGAATTGAACTCAGGACCTCTGAAAGACCAACCCCTGAGCCATCTCTCCAGCCCTAAAATTTGTTTTTTAAAAGCATAATTAAGCCGGGCGGTGGTGGCGCACGCCTTTAATCCCAGCACTCGGGAGGCAGAGGCAGATGGATCTCTGTGAGTTCGAGACCAGCCTGGTCTACAGAG
>NW_004953321.1:0-1412 GCF_000317375.1 Microtus ochrogaster
TGTGTATATATATGTATACACACACACAAACACACACACACACACACACACACACACATACACACACATATATATATTTCCTTTTGGAATCACTGTGTAATTTGGATAGAATGTATACTGAATGAAGGCTCCTTCCCCAACATTTCAATTCCAAATTTAAGCAAGGGACAATAATCAGTTATAGTCATGTTGTTGAAATATAGTAATAAAAATATTATTGAAATATATTCATTGATAACTGAAATTAGTGCTGACTCCCTACATCCTTCATTTTCCTCTACAACATTGCAGTCTGGAGAAAGGATGCAAAGGGTTTTCAGTAAAGTTAAGATTTCATGAGGAGCACAGGCTAAGATTTCATGAGCAGCAGGGGCCAAGGCTTACCTTACAGTACATAAAATCTCCTTTTATTGCATCTGGCCCTTACTTGCTCTTTATCCAGTCTCATCTCTCATCATTCCACATGTGTCCCCAAACTTCAGTCATATTGAAGGATCTGGATTCAGTCAATTCACATACTATTTTTGTTGTCTTATAATTTCTCAGTTCTTCTCATTAGTCCATTTTCTCTTTATAATATTAATTATTATGGCGTGTGTGTGTTTGTGTGTTTGTATGTGTGTTTAAGCTTTGTGTCTGCTCTAAAATTCCCACAGTGTTCCAGGAACTATGGAGAATCAAGTCCTTTTTATGTGGTTAACATACCATAATTTGATCATTTCTTCAAAGTCACTGACATATTAAACACACACACACACACACACACACAGATACACATGTGCACACACACACATACACACACTTCTGCTCCTTAGAAACTCAGGAAGTGGTTATTCTCCGTCACAGTTCAAAACAGGATTTCCCTGTTTATTTTCCTTTTCTGAGTTTATCCCTTATGCAAATCCATTTTTGTTTTTATTTTTCTTTCATGGCTTTTTCTCTCCTTAAGATATTCTTAGTTTCAAAAGATGGGGCACAGTGGACATGGAAAAACTGTGTTCCTGTTTATCTTTTCATATATCAAGGGCAAATGTTTTTCTCTGCCTTCCAGTAAGGTTTGTCTAATCTGCTACCATGTACTGGAATAGAAGGTAATATTATTCATGCTACCTACTTCTGTTTTCTTCCTTAAATCCCTAGTAAAACTATAGTATAATTTTCTGGCCATAATGTGGTTGTGTTTTCTAGATCTCTTTCTCAGAGAATATCTATCAAAATTTTTATGACACAATATGTATGTTAATTTATGCTAGATTTCTCATGAGGCTTTCTGAATTAAATTAATAGAAGTATAGCACAGAAAAGTGTATTGGATGTGAGTTCAAGACCAGCCTGGTCTACAGAGCTAGTTCCAGGACAGGCTCCAAAACCACAGAAAAACCCTGTCTCGAAAAACCAAAAAAAAAAAAAAA
>NW_004953322.1:0-1412 GCF_000317375.1 Microtus ochrogaster
TGTATATGTATTGACATATACAATTGACATATACAATTGTATATGTATTGACATATACAATTGACATATACAATTGTATATGTATTGACATATACAATTGACATCATACAAATGCACACACACTGAACTGATACACATATCATTTTAGCTAAGTTGGAATTGACTATCTTTGTAAAGTTCCTCTTTGCATGTGGTTCAAGGCTAGAGTATCTCACATGTAATACTGGGAATGTCAAACTGGAATAACAGATATTTTCATGAGAATGTCAGAACTCTAGGACCAGAATTGCTGGAATTCTAATTCCAAATGGGTTCGATGAACTAAGATGAATGTGTAAAGTCAGCGCAGCCAAGAAACTATGACCACCTGTTTCAAACAAGTGCCCACGGATAACCTGGACTGTTTTTGTATATACAGTTTTGATAGTTTTGCCTGAGCAGTTTTATAATCAAATTTGTTTCCTTGTTTATCTTATAATGGTTACAGTCATTGTCAGTTTGATTTTGCATCATTTCCCTTACATCCTCCATGTTTACCACCAGTAACCATTAACTATTTGATTCATAACTCTAATGGAAGAAGCATAGTAGTGTTACAAGTAACAAAGGAAGCTTTTCTAACTAGTCACAACTATAGATAGAATGGTATGCCCAGTTGACAGCATTTGCAGTTACAGAGACATGCAAAGAAAAGGAGTTTTGCTTCTACTGGTTAACGTTTACTTCTGGCAGGGTCTGAGTTCTCACAGGCAACTCACCAATCAAAGCTATATCAATTCATTCTACAGTCAGTACTAGTCTATCTCCTATGGGGATATACCAGACTTTTCCCCATCATCTTGTAAGTAATATAGCTTAAATGATTTCTCTTAATAGTTTATCCCCTGTTCTTATATCGCCTTCCTCTTAACTTCCTACAGTATTGTCACAACTCTTAGAAATGACAATGATTCTGCTTCATTCTCTGCTCCTGGACTGTTCCTATTAACTCTAACTCCTGATAACATCTATTTATTAGCATTTCACCTAGACTCTTGTGGTTAAAAACATTCTCTCCAGAAGAGTTATATATATATATACATATATATATATATTATCATGAACTACTAAGACTCTTTCAGGCTAGTCATCAGGTGCATTGGGAAGGCAACATCTTGTTCTTAAGAAGACTGAACTCGCTGGTTGTGGTGGCACACGCCAGTAGGATTTACTGAAGGAGGCAGAGGCAGAAGGATCGTGACTTTGAAGCCAGGATGGCTATACTTTTTTTTTTCAAAGACTCCTGAATTCATCGTGGCTACACTTGAAGGCTTTCGGGACTGAATTAGATCCACTGTATATTTTTTTTTTGTATCATACACTTTTTATTTATTTTTTTGTTAGTTTTTTTTTTTATTAAGAAAGAAAAAAAT
>NW_004953323.1:0-1412 GCF_000317375.1 Microtus ochrogaster
ATCATACATGAGTTAGGGGGACCACATGTCAGTCACAAAGCGTGCTACTGATTCTGGTGAATGACCCTAAGACCATAAAGATGGACACAATATGACTTTTTAAACTTCTAAATTATTGTAAAAGGAAGATTGTCTATATTTTAGGTTAAATCTTTCATTTATAATTCCTTGATTAAAAAATAATGTTCAGGTTGTATGCAAGCTAAGTAGAAACTCCATGATTGATCCTAAATCAGTTTAATTTTAAACACAAGGGAAAAACATATTTCTTAACTTTTCTCATTTGTAGCGCATTAAGAGAAGGGGTTTCGTCTTTTCTTTTCAAGAACAATAAGAAAGACACAAGGTGAACCAAGGAAATAATCATTTATTAAACAATTTATGAGAGGGTATCATATTCAAGTTTGTTTTCTAAGACATAGTCCTTTTCTCAAAATCATCAGAATAATCAGCTAATCTTTTAAAAATGGTGACAAAACAAAATTCACAGTTCATGAGATGAGCGTGTGTGTGTTCATGCATGTGCGTGCACGCATACACACACACAAATAAACAAGGCCCATATCAAATACTTCAGTTAGGAGAACAGAGAAGATAGTCACTGGGCTCTATCATGGTTTGGAATTTCCCATTGTTCCATGTAGTTGTTAGGTTGACTCCCTAGAGAGAGTGTTGAGAGGGACCATGAAACCACGTCTTTTCAGATGTTTTTGGGCTCTGGCTTTTTTTTTTTTTTGTCATAAGGGATTAACTATGTCTGAGGTGGTCCTTGACTTCTAAGGAGAGAGCTATTGCAAAAGGAAGCATTGTGATCCTCCCCTGGCCTCCACCTCTTGCTTAATTCTTTGCCCCCCACTGTCTTCCGTTTTCAGTTCTCACTGAGGATCAAATGAAGGGACATTTCATCCCGAACTTTGAATCTACAAAGCTGAGATCATAATAAGTAGCCAGCCTCAGGTATTTATTAGAGAAATAAAATCTGACTGCTACAGGCTATGCATGCTTCACTGACTTAATAACATTGCTTTCTTTCACTAATCATTCCATTCTTTTCTAGACTTTGTGGTTAAGGAATAAATGTGGTGAACAAGACTATAATAAGTGATAAGGTATTTATGGGTACTGGACCTATTCAAATACTAGTTCATATTTAATTAAACTGAGAATTTGTATTTGGCAACCCTACCTACAGGCCAGGTAGGAAGTTGAAGTTGATAGATAGGTTTATAGAACCACTCAAAGTAATGGATGATGACACCTCGGTTGTTGAAAATGAAAACATCATGTTCAAGGACTGAGTAATACTAGAGGATCCTGAAACAAAGACTTTTAAATAAGTCTCCTAAATATATTGTGGCCTTTATATTTGGATTAAAAGCCAAAACTGCATCTCCTTCAGACAATAATTTATT
>NW_004953324.1:0-1412 GCF_000317375.1 Microtus ochrogaster
CTAAATGGTTTACAGTGTGTTGAAAATATATGCAGACTAAAAGTTAAAGTTCTTAAAGTAAAAAACAAAAATAAGGAAGAAAGAGAGTAGTTGGGTGTGGTAGTACACACCTTTAATCCCAACACTTGGGAGGCAGAAGGAGATTGACCTCTGTGACTTCTAGGTGTGGTAGCACACGCCTTTAATCCTGAATGCCTGGGAGGCAGAGACAGGTGGATCTCTGAGAGTTCAAGGACAGCCTGGTCTACAGAGTTATTCCAGGTCAAAGATACAGAGAACCTGTCTCAAAAAGCAAAAAGTTAAAAGTAAAAATAAACAAAATAGAGTTAAAATAAAGCCGTACAAAGATGGAAAATAAACAGAGAATTTTGACACTGTATGTATGCTATTATGCTCTCTTTGAATTGTTTGAATGCTGAGGAAGGAGCAACAGCTGCTAAAAGATATTTGTTTATAAATGCTGCTGAACTAATCCAACATAGATATTTTGAAAATGCCTTGACTTTGAAATTTGGATCTAAGGACATGATGCTTTGGAAAGGAGTTTCTTATTTTGTGTTCACAGAGGGTGAGAGTCTGTGGATTGCTTCTATTCAAATATGGTATGATGGACCACGCCCTCCTGAAGGGTTGCTGTGAACACCTTCAGAAAATTGCTTCACTCAACTGCCAACTGAGATAAAACTAGCACACAGGTTATACCATGAAAGACCTAATTAACGACGGCCCCATTCAGCAGGAAGCAGTTTGGAGAGAAATAACTGCGCCAATATTCCCAAAAATTGTTTATAAATGTTCTTTTACATTTAAAGGGGGATATGATATGGATATGAATAATTTGCTTTAGTATAGATTTTGCTTTATTGATAGAGATTTAAGGTCAATTTTGTTATATCTATATGTATTTCTGATATTGATTAAGGTATTGTGATTGTGTAGTTCACTTAAAAATGTAATGTATATAGGTTGTTAATAATCATAATAGTCAAGTTTGTAGTCACGTTAGTTAAGATTTTCTAGGTGTACATAGATATATTTTAGATAGGCATTCTTTATATCTTTCAAAGATTATAGAATATGGCATTTTAAATGTTTTAATAACTTAGGGCTTTTCATGACAATGAGACATTCTGCTCTTGGCAGCACCAATCTACTTCAAGAGGAAGATGGGCATCAAAGAGGATCCTTATGGAATTTGATAGCCATTTGGGCAAGAAACTGCTCTTGCCTGGACTATTGCATAAACTGGACAGAGAGAACCCACAGAGAGAGGAGTACTGAACTTGCCTAAAGGTGAGATGATCTTTCGGGGTTCCTGATTCATGAAAGAGTCTGCGAGACATTCTGCAGGACACAACAGATAGTGACTGAACTGACTTTTAAATGTCCTGCTTCATGGAAATGTCTCTGGA
>NW_004953325.1:0-1412 GCF_000317375.1 Microtus ochrogaster
TTTTTTTGTTTGTTTTTCAAGACAGGGTTTCTCTCTGGCTTTGGAGCCTGTCCTTGAACAAACTCCCAGAGATCCGCCTGCCTCTACCTCCGGAGTGCTGGGATTAAAGGCATGCGGGCTTTTATTACGTAGTCTCACCTAATCTAGCCTTCACATGTAGTTCCGGCTGGTCTCAGACTCGAGGCTCTCCTCCCACTTTAGCTCCTTAGTGCTGAGAACTACACAGACGAGAAGTATATGTAGATTTCCATACCCACACCACATACTTGTTTCTCTTTTCTTGCTATGTTTTTGGGGTTTTTTGTTTATGTTTTGTTTTGTTTTAAAGTCAAGGTCTTCCTGAGTAGCCTCAACTCAAGAAGATCCACCAGTCTCCAACTCCTGAGTGTTGGGTTTTGAAGAATGTGCCACCGCACCCAGCTTGTCTTTTTTTTTTTTTTTTTTTTGGTTTTTTGAGACAGGGTTTCTCTGTAGCTTTGGTGCCTGTCCCGGAACTAGCTCTTGTAGACCAGGCTGGCCTCGAACTCCCAGAGATTCGCCTGCCTCTGCCTCCCGAGTGCTGGGATTAAAGGCGGATAGCTATCATTTGGCAATTCCTGTAAGGTTACTGGGTATACTAAGGTTGGCTGTTTGAAAACCTTAGGCTATTCCTCTCTAACCTTATAACGCAATGCTGAAATTGGTTCTCCTTTAAATTTCTCTGTCTGGATTTGAATATCTCTATGATCTGTTTTAATAAGTTTTTCTAAGGCCTGTATCTTGGCACTCATATAAACCAATGTTTTTGGAGGTAAACCAAGAATTAGCAAGATGATAATTAACATTATGTCAATCCCAGTTAAGTTGATTATCCCTTCATTTAATTGCTCCATTTTAAAAACATGCATTGCATAATCATACAGAGACCTACTTTTTTCCATCATAACAGTGTTTCCCATTTTTCAACGTGGGAAAAAACTCTCTTTTAAATAAAATAGTCCCTTAATTTTGTTTTTCTTCTGACCCATATCAGGTGGCTCTTCTGACACAAAGCAGAGATTTTGGATTTTGCTTTAATAAGCATTCTTGGGTTTAGAGGAGAAGAAAGCCATACTCCAGCTCCAAAGCTAGCTTTAATCTTTAATTGTACTGGGACTACAAAAAGACCATTTGCATTATATGTCTGTAGAGAACTGCAGAAACAAACATTTGGGAAGATTTATGAAATTTTATCCTATTGGAAATGTGATATAACAATAGGCAAATTTAATCTTTTTTGGAATTTTTTTTTGATTATTTGACTCTCTCTTTTAACTGATTTCCCCCTTTAAGAATTCCCAACTGAGCCGGGCGATGGTGGCGCACGCCTTTAATCCCAGCACTCGGGAGGCAGAGACAGGCGGATCTCTGTGAGTTCGAGACCAGCCTGGTCT
>NW_004953326.1:0-1411 GCF_000317375.1 Microtus ochrogaster
AAAAAAAAAAAAAAAAGATGTGAGAGTTTGGGATTGGTATCTGGTCCCAAAAAAGACATAAACCAATAAAATCCCATTTCAAAATCAAGCTTTGCCTGAAAACAGCTCAGTCTCCATGATCCAAATACAATTTTCCCTTTGTTTGGTTAATTGATGTTTTTCTTTAGTTTTTAATTAACAGTACCCCACTAATTCAAGTGCACAGTAAGACAAATTTTTGAAAGACCAGGTAGGTAGTATGGTTATAAATAAGCAAATAATAAATAAATGTACATTGACCATGTGAAGCATAAAATGTTTGTGTGACTAAATATCCATCCCAAGCAATCATTTTCTTCTTTTGGTAAATGTTCTTTTAGAGAATTTTCTTTGTTGTTATTATTCTCAACTTTTAAATATTTAGAAGTTACTCATTTGATTTTCCTAGAAACAGCTGAGAAGCTGATATAATAATATCCTCCTCCAAAGGCATGACCAGCAAAGACTAGTTGCAATACTATTTTTATGCAAAGGAGACAAGGGCACAGACAGTGAAACCATAAGGAAGAGATGTTTGGAAGATAAGATTAGCAGTGGCCTAGAGTTCTTCCTTCAAAGGTCCTGTGTCTACAGAGAAGTGTAATTATGCAATAGGATATTAAACTTTGTATAATAGATCAATTCCCAGGCACAAGTGATGGTGACCAATGGCCCAATCACTTCCACTCTCTATGTCAGAGACGCTGCTTCTGTTCATGGCAGTTCTTACCTTGGCCAACATCCATAACCTAAAACCAACTCATTCCATGGGAAAAGCATGCTCCTATGTCCAGTCAGCACAGCCAGCCCCACTCATCTTGGCCATAGAAGGCTCTAGGAAAACCATTTTTCCATCCTATCAATTGCTCCTCGGAGATCCTCAAGGACAATGGCCTCTTGCTTTGAAATCAATATTAAGGAAATATGCTAATTTTGGCTAATGAACTGATGGCCAGTAGACATTAGGTGATGGACAGTATCCTTTGTAAACTTAAATTTTTATCCATAATAAATGTCACAGTGCTCCCCCGCCTATGTTCTCTCATTGCTATGTAAGAGCCAAAGGCTATGTTGTTGCTATTCATATGGAACCTTGATCACAGTTCAATTCACTAAGTAATCTGGAAACAAGTCAAATATCTAGCATTGTAGGAATGAAAACAAAAAGCATACCTAAACGTAAAAGAGGTTAATCTCACCTTGGGAGTTTTCATCAAAGGGGAAACACTGTAAAAAAAATCACAAAAAAGGGCAAAAGTGGGGATGATATGAAAGAAATGGGATTAAAAACTGGACCACAAGCCGGGCGATGGTGGCGCACGCCTTTAATCCCAGCACTCGGGAGGCAGAGGCAGGCGGATCTCTGTGAGTTCGAGACCAGCCTGGTCTACAG
>NW_004953327.1:0-1411 GCF_000317375.1 Microtus ochrogaster
TCTGTAGACCAGGCTGGTCTCGAACTCACAGAGATCCGCCTGCCTCTGCCTCCCAAGTGCTGGGATTAAAGGCGTGCGCCACCACTGCCCGGCTCCCACTTCTTATCAGATGATTCTATTGGTAGTTAGAACATACCAATACACACAGCAGGCACTCGAAATATGAAAAAAAAAGAAAGGCTCAAGATATAGCTCAGCAGAGGTCCTGCCTAGTATTTGCAAGGTGTTGGGAGCCACTCTCAATGCCAGAAAATAAATATATAAAAATATCATATAATATATTTTATTTTATTTTTTGGTTTTTCGAGACAGGGTTTCTCTGTAGCTTTGGAGCCTGTCCTGGAACTCCCTCTCGTAGACCAGGCTGGTCTCGAACTCACAGAGATCCGCCTGCCTCTGCCTCCCGAGTGCTGGGATTACAGGCGTGCGCCACCACCGCCCGGCTCCATAAAATAATTTTTAAAAAAAGTGCATTTAGCCAGTCGTGGTGGTGCACACCTTTAGTCCCTCCCAGGGGGCTACATTTAGAATATTTTGAAAATTGTATTAGAATATTTTTTAAAATGCCATTTGAGTTGCTGATTTGAATTTCATAAAATACTAAATGAATTTGTTCTTGGGATTAGGACAGAATTTCGAAGGACTTCCGAAGTGATCATAGCATTTCTGCCATTTTATGCCATCTCAGCATGGGCAGTATAAAAGCAAAAACATAGATTAACTCTGAAAGATGTTTTAGTTGCTTTCTATCTTTAGGTATGAACTATTCAGTCACGATTTAAGTTTTTACATAAAATTAAACAAGCACACCCATCCCATTAGTATGTAAATTTGGTTCTGACCTTAATAAAAGATAAAATTACATAAAACAAAATTTAATTTATGTTTTATTATCAATATTTGATTTGTATACCTATCTTATATTCCTGAAGTACCAAGGGTAATGTAAAACTTGCTGACTTAGCAATGGAAAAGTTTAAGCCCTGGCAGTGTACATCGGCTGCAAGTTCTGAAATGAACAAGATCAGAACCGGACTGAAACTGCATATTGGTGTGATCTGGTTTTCACACAATTCTTATTTGATAATAAATATTAAAGGACCTATTTTTATTATATTTACTTGTGTTTTTATTTTTTTTTTAATTTTTTTTGAGATAGGGTTTCTCTGTGTGACAGCTCTGGCTATCCTGAAACTCGTTTTGTTTTTATTAAGGCTAAATCTGATTTGGATTTTATTTTGTCTTTTAAATGTGTCGTTTTGCCTGCATTCCTGGTTCCCATGGAAGCCGTTGTATCTCATTTATTTATTTATTTATTTTGGTTTTTCGAGACAGGGTTTCTCTGTAGTTTTTTTGGAGCCTGTCCTGGAACTAGCTCTTGTAGACCAGGCTGGTCTCGAACTCACAGAGA
>NW_004953328.1:0-1411 GCF_000317375.1 Microtus ochrogaster
ACATAATCCAGACTCTCTGTGAATTTTTCATTTTTACATGGCTTATTTTTATTTATTTGTTTTAATCTCTTAAATATCTGTATTCTGTTTCTTTAAAGACTTTACCCCTTTTTTTAAGACATTAACTTTATTTTTTATATTCTTTTTCTTCTCTCTCCCAAGCCTATGTACATTCATCCAACAGTGTCTGAATATGTTTTATTGTGAATCTGTAATTTTTTTACTATCCAGGAGCATTTCTTAAAATGTTAAGCAGTTCTTAAAAACTTAAGTTGCACCATGTACAGGTAATATGGTACCGCCTGTGTCCTGCCCAGTCTAAACTTTAATTGTGCTGTTATCATAGTAATTACGGTAATTCCTGCTTGAGACCAGCTCAGTTCAGCATGGCAGAGCTGAGCCAGTCCTGCCTCAGAGCCATTTGGTGCCCCTGAGCCACACACAGTTCCAGGCACACAGCAGTCCACAGTACCATCAAGCAAGCCGTAGCACTTTATTCCAAATGCTCCATTTAAAACAGGAACCAGACAGAGATCGTAATGGCGGCACAGCCCAGAAAGCCAGCATTTTAAAACAGGCAGTTTTTTCCTGCTGCTGAGTCAGGAAAATTTCAAAATGGAGGACGTACCATTTTGTGCCAGCTCTGGGGCCGTCAGGTAGGAGCGGCACTCAGCATTTTAATTCTGAGACTGAGCGTGCAGCACAGAAATTCTTTTCATCCAAGTTACAGCCAAATCTGACACACAGAGCACTGTGCAGTCTGAAAACATGCCATGCCCTTCCGCCTGCCTAAGCCTGATTCTGCAGTCTGCCCAGGTGCAGGCAGGGAGTGCTAAGCCATCAGCAGGGTCTCACTGCACTCTCCTTCCAATCCCAAGCGGGAACACAAACATCCAGTCCCATAAAAGCCATTGAATGCTTTAAAGCCAGAGTTCACGCTGGCAGCACAGCCCCAAGAAGCCATGCTTTAAAATGACACAGCGTTTTTTCTGCTGCTGATGCCGAATCAGGAAATCTCTCTACAGCACACCACCAACAAACAGCAACAATCTGTGTTAAACTCTGTTGTTTCTCTGTTTAAAATTAAGCTCTTTCAGGTTTAAGTGGATTTAGCCCCACGTTGGGCATCATTCTGTAGTAATAAGAGTGGCGGGGCTGCGTCCCCAGCACCCTGCCGCCCGCATGGCTAGCTTAGCTTATGCCCCGAAATAATTACACAGAAACTGTATTCTTTTAAACACTGCTTGACCCATTAGTTCCAGCCTCTTATTGCCTAGCTCTTACATATTGATCTAACCCATTTCTATTCATCTATGTAGCCCACAAGCTGGCTTACCAGGAATGATCTTAACCTGCATCTGCCTGGAGTAGGAGAATCATGGCGACTCTCTGACTCAGCTTCTTTCTCCCA
>NW_004953329.1:0-1411 GCF_000317375.1 Microtus ochrogaster
ACACACACACACACACACACACACACACACACACACACACACACACACTAAGAAGTTAACAGATGCCACCAATTTCTTACATACTTTCCAATGATGCTTTATTCATATACATGTAATACAAATAGAAAAGCCTAATTCTTTGTTTTTATACAGTGGCAGCATAAGCTATACACACTACTTTATCGTTCTTTTCTCTCCATTGGCTAACAGCCTAGTTTAGAGGTCAGTCCAACATGGATCCGCACAGAGCCTTTTCATCTTTTGTGAATGTAAATAAAACATTTTTATTGTATATTGAGTATACTTCTAGCTGTTTTGTTTTTTAAAGCAACGGATGTGAATAACCTTGTAGAGTGTGTCACTTTAACGAAGATAGCCATGATGGTTAATCAGAGGCAAGCTTGCCAACCTGGGGACATTTGGTCTTGCCGAAGATGTGGGGAGGTAGTTGCTACTGGTGTCCAGTGGGTCGAAGTCAGAACCAAATGGCCAACAGTACAGAGATTGAGAAGCCCCCATGTATCGAAACCGTGTCCAGATGTTGCTGAGTTAAAAGGTGTTTACAGTTGCCGTTGAGTGACCCAGTCGCTCTCCACAGAAGTTGCACTTTCCCAGAGCCGTGTGTGTGAAGTTTATTGTCAAAACCTCAACAACACCATTATCTGATGCCTTGATCTTTGCTGGCCTGATAGCTTTAAAATAATCTAAGTGGAATTTATTTGTATTCCTGTTGTCATAGAAACCAAGCATCTCTTCATATGTTTTAAGAGACACACATTCCTTTCCACATTTTTCTATAAGTCTGTTCAGGAGCATCGGTGCTTTTGGTGCAGGCTAGAGTTAATTAACCTTTCCACTCCTAAAAGACTTTTGTTCATCCTCCAGTTAATCTGGAGCTCACATTCCATTGAGAGTTCCACACATACTGTCGCGGGGTCCACACATGCCACTCCCTGCTACGACGCTCTTCCCTGCTATTCCTCTGCAGGCCAACTAACAAATACCATTTAAACATTGCCTCTGTGAACTGTAACTAAACTATTGACTATCTACTTTAGCTACAGACTCTTTGGGGCCTAAAAGGCAGATAAAATGATGTTTTCCGAACTCACTGAACATCGCCAATGCCCTCCCCTGGAAAGATGGGGAGGGCCCTTTGGAAGAGAGTTCACAGACTAGAGATGCCGAGAGAGGGTGCACAGGACATGGAGGAGCCACACTTACCATGTGCCATGTAGTTCTCTCAGAGACCAGGTCCTGCTTTGGGGTCTGGCATAGCTTGGAATCAATGACGCTACCTCAGACCCAAATGCTGGGATCATAGGCACACACCAACACCACCCCCAGCGTCACATACTTCTTATGAACAAAACTAAACTAACATTTTTGTTGCGTTCTCCTTTTTTTTTTT
>NW_004953330.1:0-1410 GCF_000317375.1 Microtus ochrogaster
AGCCTGGTCTACAAGAGCTACTTCCGGGACAGGCTCCAAAACCACAGAAAAACCCTGTCTCAAAAAACCAAAAAAAAAAAAAAGTAGAATATATGAACCCTGAAATGGAAAAGGAAGTTTATTGGTAACCCATGAGGCTGAAGGAATTGCTGTCATGGAATATTAGAACATACCACGTTCATGGAGTGATCAGATGGGTTATTTCCCTTTAGAAGGTGGATGTCTACTCTTCCTCCAGTAAGTGAAACTTGTTTATATACTTAAAAGAATTCCTGCACTTGGAAAGGAAAAGCATTGACAGGTGTAAAACAATTATTCAGAAGTTTATGTTGGACTACAGATCATTTTTAGTATATACTCTAGGGAAAGCTAAATACTCCTGTGGAAATATCACAAACATTTTGAAACCTGTCAGCTTTGTGTTTTGTTAAATTCTATACCTATGCTAAAAATGTACCATAGAATGTTTTCTTTTCTTTTCAATACCACCCTTACGTCTGTGTATTTTAAGATGGATATCCTGTAGCTTGTTTGTAAGATATAAATATTATATACTATTTATCCATAACAGAGTTTATTTTTGTTTACCTGTGTGTCCTGCTACTTTGGAATAAGGTACTTATTAATCATATATTCCTTACTAAAAATAAGAGGTTTTTTTGTGCATATATTTAATTTTTATTGATTTACTAATAGACCAAGCTTAATTCACACTTTACCATGTAGGTCATATGTGCTCTGATTCTTTTTTTTTATTATTATTTATTTATTAAAGATTTCTGTCTCCTCCCCATCACCGCCTCTCATTTCCCTCCCCCCTCCCCAATCAACTCCCCCTCTCTCATGAGCCCAAAGAGCAGTCAGGGTTCCCTGCCCTGTGGGGACTCAAAGGACCTCCCACCTCCTTCCAGGTCTAGTAAGGTGAACATCCAAAACAGCCTTGGCTCCCACACAGCTAGTACATGCAGTAGGATCAAAACCCAGTGCCATTGTTCTTGACTTCTCAGCAGTCCTCATTGTCCGCTATGTTCAGCGAGTCCGATTTTATCCCAGGCTTTTTCAGACCCAGTCCAGCTGGCCTTGGTGAGTTCCTAATAGAACCTCCCCATTGTCTCAGTGTGTGGGTGCACCCCTTGCTGTCCTGAGTTCCTTACTCGTGCTCTCTCTCCTTCTGCTCCTGATTTGGACCTTGGGGTTTCAGTCAGGTGCTCCAATGTGGGACTCTGTCTCTGTCTCCTTTCATTGCCTGATGAAGGCTAATATCCAGGAGGGTGACTATATGTTTTTCTTTGGGTTCACCTTCTTATTTAGCTTCTCTAGGATCACGAATTATAGGCTCAATGTCCTTTATTTATGGCTAGAAACCAAATATGAGTGAGTACATCCCATGTTCCTCTTTTTGGGTCTGGC
>NW_004953331.1:0-1409 GCF_000317375.1 Microtus ochrogaster
CACCAGTTTCAAAGTTATAAATTTGAGTTATGATACTGTATATCCATTGCAGGTAAGGTAAAAGGATTTGCATGTAGAGAGTGGTTTCTTCCTCAGTCCAGAATAGAAGCAACAGTTTTGAGTGTGTACTGCACAGGAAAATAGGACTGCTGGAGTCCCAATTATGAAAAAGGACCTGATTGTAGTTGGAGAGCAATTTCATTACTTTTCAGCATTTGTTACTTTTTTTTTTAATGAAGAAAGACCCGACTGTTCGTTGTACTATTTGGGAAGATCAAAGAGATGCCACGTATTCACTGAAGGTGAAAGAAATATCCCAAAACATTACATGTAAGCCACAAACTCATGGTCATACATAGATGAATAGAAATGGATGAATTGAACATGTAAAATCTAACTTGGAATATGCCTTAAGCATTTTAAAAATGCTGATGTAATTATATAGTTTGTGTGTGATTATTTGGGTCTAGGCAGCCAGAAGATGAAAGTGTAGTCCCCATTTACATTACGACACCAAATGTTTGGCAACTAAGTCCACATAAACCCTAAGAAAGTTAAAAATGAGGAATTGTAAAAGTACAAAAATGAAAGTCAATTGCAGCTTTCAATTACAAAAACACTCCTCATCAGAAAAGGATTACAGATACACAGTAAAAACATTCAGATAAAAAGGCCTTTGAGTGGGTGATGGTTCATTTAATAAATGTCCATGGGCTTAAGACAGAGAGGATAAATATAGACAGAGTCATGGATTAAAAATGTTTTTTAAAGGAATTTACACTAAGGTTCTTAAAAAAAACCATAAGTAAAACAATTAATGGACCGTAAAAGGTAGAAAATAAACACAAGTGTCTGAGTTGCACATTGTGCTTTCTTTGAATTTTTGTACTGCAGAGAGACACATTGATTGGGGGCTGCTCTGATAACCCCACAGATACTTTAAAGGTATCTTGACTTCAAAATTTGTTACTTTGGAAAAGAGGCTCTGCTTTTGCTGCCACAGACCTTCCAGGCTAATATTATGCCTTCTGTTTTTTTGATTGAGTTGAAAACGATTATATCGTTAACATTTCCCTTAGTTATGGTGTGTGGAAATTTTATATAAAAGTTTAGACTCACAAAGATAGGACAGACTTCATGTTAATTTCCCAGTATTTCCTTTTCATTTATCTAATTATTTTTCTCCAGAATCCTTCAGCTTGCATTTTTTTCATGCTTCTATTTCAATTTTCAATTCTTGAACTTATATATTCATTTCTGTCAACTGTTTGCTTGTTTGACTCTCTTAAAGGGGTTTATTATTATTCTCCAAGATTTCATTTATCTTTCCCCTGCTTTTTTAAAGAATTCATTCACTTCCTTCTTAAGGACATAAAACATCTTCATAGTTGATCTAACTTAATTGTACT
>NW_004953332.1:0-1409 GCF_000317375.1 Microtus ochrogaster
AAAAAAAAAAAAAAACTAAATTGCTTCTAAAAAGTGTTTGTAGATTTGCTATAAAAATATTTTCAGACTTTTAAAAAACACCAAAATGCTTTTCACAGCATCATAATATGAAATAAGTCATTTAAAACAAGAGAAAATATAATTGAAATAAATAACCAATTTGTCTAAAAGGAAAGTAATATATGAAAACTGGGAAAATATAAACAATATGAAAAGATTTGAGATAAGTCACCAAAATAAAGGTAACTATCACGCTATCAGTTTGGAGAACTATTGAACTTATTGGTGTTACAGTCGGAACTCCTGATTAAAAAGTTACTTACAAGAATGTGGTCCACCCGAAGGTAACTGAGTCACCAGCAGGTCCATGTCAACATGGACGGATAATGAAAATTTCTTCCCTGGAGTTCACTATAGGACTTCCAGGCAGCCTAGCCAGTGGGAGAGTCTCCTATCCCAAATGATTGCTTATTGCTCCTCTACCTTTAAAGAAATGCCTCACAAATCTTGTGACTCTCTGAGCCCGGTAAGTTCCATTTATTTCTTGAGTCTTCAGGACCTCTGTTGTTTCTCCAGGAAGGAATGTTGCATTTGGAAGACATTGGCTCCACAGCTGGGCATACAAAGAGGATCACAACTGGGGTAGAAAGGCCAGCTCAAGGGCTATTTGTAAATACACCACTAACACATAGACATGAAATGTTTGCAAGGGAATATATAAGAGTATATGAAATATGTAGTGATGCAACTCACAATTATTGAACATATTACCTGTGCAAACGGCAGTTATTAAAACTAAAATAAGTTTAAAATAAAAGCATAGGCCGGGCGATGGTGGCGCACGCCTTTAATCCCAGCACTCGGGAGGCAGGGGCAGGTGGATCTCTGTGAGTTCGAGACCAGCCTGATCTACAGAGCTAGTTCCAGGACAGGCTCCAAAGCCACAGAGAAACCCTGTCTCGAAAAACCAAAAATAAATAAATAAATAAATAAATAAATAAATTAAAAAAATAAAATAAAAAAGAACTACATACATACAAGTTTAGACCTTTCCCACGAGTCAGAATATATGATGGTAGACCATTATGGCAAATGGCTACAGTCACACAGCCAGTTGTTGGGAAGTGGAGGAAGGAGACCAGCCTGGGCTGCAGAGCAAGATCATATCTCAAAAGACAAAAAGAAGATTGATACTTATATCAGTGACAAAACAGCTAATTGTTATATTAAAACTGTTGTGGGAACAATTGAGGATTTAGCTCAGTGGTAGGATATTTTTGCTTTGTGTGTGTGATTCCCTTCCCCAGTGGTTTTCGACCTTTTAATATTAATACAGCTACTTGTGTTTGGTGACCCCCCAACCATAAAATTACTTTCTTTTCTTTTCTTTTCTTTTTTTTTTTTTTTTT
>NW_004953333.1:0-1409 GCF_000317375.1 Microtus ochrogaster
TGAGCCCTCTGACACTGGGACCCCAAATAAGTCATTTCTTCTCTAAAGAGCTCTCTGATATTCCAGTCACAGCTCTGCAAAAACCAACAGATGCATTGTGGTTCTTGCTTGGTTCCCAAGGCATCTAGAAATTCACGACACTCCCAACTCCACAAAGAAAGAAACCCAATTGTCTGGTATTTGAATCCAGGCATAGTCTTCCGTGTTCATTCCTTCCCTCATCTCATGAAGGCGCCATCTTGCTCTCTAATTCTTTGTTAATCTCTCCTCTCCTGTCTTCCCATTTCAGTCTGCTTACACGCATCATTTCCAACAAATCGACCTCTGTCTTCAAAATTAAACATAAGATAGTACTATTGTCTCTATATTACAAGATTCTAGCAAACACCAAAACTTACTGAGAATACAGAAAAGGGGCAGTGTTTTATTCTGTATGCCAAGCAACCTCAAGAGCAATTTTGTAAGGAAAGACATATTTTACTTTACAATTTCAGAGGCAATTAGTCCGTGATTAAATGGATCCATGGTTGTGTTTCTGTGGCGAGGGAGAGTATCCCAATGGAGCTCAGCTATGGCAGCCAGGAAGCAGAGAGGGGGACATGCCTTTGCTAACAAGCTTCCTTGTTTACCCCTTCATTCCATCTGGACCCCAGCTTACTGACAGACACTGACTCTCTTCAGGGTGAGTCTCTCCCTCACATAATCCTGTCTAGAAATGTACTATCAGACACTCCCAGGTGTGTGCTTCATTAATTTTCCTGGCAGTTCTCAAGCCCGTTGAGTTGGTAGACAGATTTAACGGTCACAAAAGGAAAGACAGAGACCATACTAGTCCCACAGAAAAATCGAATGCTGAAATCCCCAAGCATTGCCTTACCGTGTTCTAGAAAATAGATAATGGGGCTGGAACTGGCTGTTCTTCCAGAAGAAGAGCGGGTTCCATTCCTGACACCTGCATGTGACTCATAGCTACCTTAAACTCTAGTTCCTGGGGAGCTGATGTCCTCTTCTGGCCTGCACAGGTAGCAGATACATACATAGTGCACAGACATACATTCTGGCCAAACAGCTATTCACATATCATAAAAATACGTTTTACAGTTGTTTTGTTTCTTGTTTTGGGGTTTTGTTGTTGTTGTTATTGTTATTGCTATTGTTTTGGTTTTGATTTTTAGAGACAGAGTTTCTCTGTGTAACCCTGTAACTCTGGCTGTCCTGGAACTCACTTTGTAGACCAGGCTGGCCTCTAACTCAGAGATCTGCCTGCTCTGCCTCCCAAGTGCTGGAATTAAAGGTGTGTGCCCCCACAACTTAGCTATTAGTAAGTATATTGAACCTATGACATGGCAAATGTTTGTTGAATGAAAATTAAATTGTTAAGCCGGGCGATGGTGGCGCACGCCTTTAAT
>NW_004953334.1:0-1409 GCF_000317375.1 Microtus ochrogaster
AAGAAGCAGCTAAAACCAAAATGCACTTTTGTGGACTCATGATAGTCACGTAGTGCAGGGGCTTACATATGGCAACATATCGGTCAAAAGCCATGGCTATGAGCAGCACCATCTCAGTGCCTCCAACTGCATGGATTAGGAAGATCTGAGTGGTACAGCCCCCAAAAGAGATGGTTTTGTGCCTTCTGAAAAGGTCATAAATCATTTTTGGTGCTGTGGAGGAGCTAAATATCAAATTGAGAAAGGAAAGAGAGGTCATAAATCATTTTTGGTGCTGTGGAGGAGCTAAATATCAAATTGAGAAAGGAAAGATTGGCTAAGAGGAAGTACATAGGGGACTGTAAATGGGGGTCTGAAGTCACAGTTAGCACAATGAGAAAATTCTCCAACAGGCTTGCCACATAGAACATACAGGAAAAGAAGCAGAGGAAGAGCTGGGTTGTCCATGAGTTGGAGAGTCCCAGGAAGACAAACTCAGATACCATAGAGCGGTTTGTTTCACTCATTGCTTCTGTTGGCTGTGCAACCCTCATGTCATCTGAAACAGGAGAGCAATGAGAAACTCCGGTTTAGGACAAACAATGCTCAACTGACAAAGTCACATCAAAGAATAACATACCTTTGGAGATATTTTAAGTAAAATAACAATTATTTATCTACTGAAGAATTCTGAGAGCAGGAGAAATAGTCTACTCCATGGAAGAGTCCCCAGTTGTTGACCCAGTACCAAGTGGTCAGCCCTGAAATCATGTACATACAATACATACAAGTAACATTATATTGACTGAGAGGATTGTACTTATGTATTTATGAACATATATATGTATATATTTATGTAGAAACAATGAAAGAAAAAGAAGTCATGAGCTTGAAACAAAGCAAGGGGGAAATACATGGAAGCAGAGGGAGGAAAGTGACGTAATTATAATTTCAAAATATAAAAAAGGTCATGCTTCTTCTAGGCCAAATAAATACAATTAATATTCCTCACATAGATCGTTGTTAAAATATACTAAACTAATTAACTCTTTCACTTACTTTGATAAAATATTCGTTATATTTTAAAAATATAATTTTGTAGGCATATCTTGAGATAACTCTGAACTAAATGGGATATTAAATGTGAAGAAATTGTTAAGTATTGGTAGTATTCATGATTTGGATATTCCTTAATATATATTAATATTAAATATATGATTACTTTAATGCCCATATACAAATTTCCGGACTAGAGATAAACATTCTCTTTTCTCTATATTGTGATGACAAGGTGACAAAATGGGTCAGAGGATGCAGGTTTAAGACACTCACTGTGTGACTTGGAGAAATTAAAAAAGTCATGGATACTCTGGAGCAGATTCTGTCTGATGCTCAGTAGAGGAAATGAATGAAAAATATCAAGTGAAAGA
>NW_004953335.1:0-1409 GCF_000317375.1 Microtus ochrogaster
AGCTGTAAGAATGTGCACAAACAGGGCTGGGCCTTTCCAAAGCACAGACCACCCACTAATTACCAGACTCATCAAAGCTGTAAGAATGTGCACAAGCAGGGCTGGACCTTTCCAAAGCATTACCTTGGGTTTCTGGCCACAAATAAATAGTTTCTCCTGTCTCTTTAAGTGCACGCTTGACTCTTGCTGGCTGGGATCTTCCATAACAATGTAGTCCAGGTTGGTTTTATACTCCTGGTACTCCTGCCCCCATCTCCCAAGTCCTGTGACTGAGGGCATGCAGCACACCCAGCCTCTATGACAGGCTCTAAAACCACGGCTCCAGAAAGCACAAGTGACCTTTTATCTGCCACCCTCTGGCAGTATATGACCCTGCTGAGACACTGCCCTGCTTCTGGATGCTCTAATGGAAAAGTAGCCTTAGGGATTGAAACTATTAAAAGGCAGCACATGGGTGGCATCTAATAACATCGCCTAAATCAGGATTTATTTGGGGGGGGGCATTCTAGCACTCACTACCAGTTTAATATAATCTCAAAAATGTTGGTGGGGGGGAGGCAGGCAAGGGAGATGGCTCAGTGCTTAGATGTGCTTGCTGTGCAAGCTTGGGAACCTGAGTTTTGATCCCCAGCACACACATCAAAGCCTGGCCCCGTGTAACCCCAGCACCAGGGGAGGGATCAGACAGGAAGAACACTGGCCTGCCAGCCTAGCCCACAACAGGGAGCTCCTGCCAGCAGAGCTCACAACAGGGAGCTCTAGGTTCAGCAAGAGACCCTTCAAGGGCGAAAAGCAGAGAGTGGTCGAGCAGGACACCTATGCCCCGCTTCCTCTGTATGCGTATACATAAGCAAGTCCTACCGTCACCACACACAGATGTACACACTTGTGCATACACCATAAGCACACAGGAATAAAAGAAGGAAGTCAGGAAGGAAGACAGACAGACAGACAAGGCAGTGCTGCATGCCTGCAATCCCAGCACTCAGAAGGTGAGACAGGAAGACCCCAGAAGTTCAAGACCAGCCTGGGTTACACAGTTTGACCTTGCCTTAAACAAAATCAAGGAGAGATGGCACAGAGAGGTTAAGAGCACTGACTGTTCTTCCAGAGGTCTTAAATTCAGCAAGCACACATACCAGATCTGTAATGAGATCTAGTGCCCTCTTCTGGCCTGCAGCATACATGCAGATAGAGTACTGTGTATATAAATAATAAATAAGTCTAAAAAACTTTTTAAAAAATCAAACAAACAAAAACCAGTAAAACTGAAATCAGCATCTGCCGCTGAGCAGTGTCTTTCTGGTGTGAGCAGACCATTTCCGCTTCCCTGGCTTTCTGTCAGCTCTGAACACTCCACGTCACACCAGAGAGCACCCAGCTGGGAAAGCGACAGGAAGAACAGATGT
>NW_004953336.1:0-1409 GCF_000317375.1 Microtus ochrogaster
CCTTGCTGTCAATAAAGGTGATGCCATCCTGATGTCCAGCCAGGGCACCCACAGGCTTGGGATCATCCTCTCTCATGGTGCGTCGATCCCACACTTTGCAGATGGCATCATCTCCCCCAGAAAACAGGATTTGGGAGCTTATGTCAGCAAACGCCACTGCATTCACGTCGTCTTCATGAGACTCAATCTAGAGGAAGCTAAGGGTCTTAGAATTTCTTTCTGGTCTTAAAATAGGTCAAAGACCAAGAGGAGGAGGTTCTTGTCTCACAAACAATACCTGAAGAGTGCGCCGGTTTTGTTCTCGGTCAAAGACATACAGGCAGCCATCATTGGCACTGTAAGAAATGAGACAAGAGGTCCTAGAGCCAAGACTATGGTTCTGTGTGCTTGTTCACATGTGGGAGAAGCAGCAGCTTAGTTTTTAAGGAGGCTCAAGACCTGACACCTCATACAGGGAAACGGTGAGCAGGAGTGAAGCAATTTGTAAACCTTGACCTTGGAGAAGGCCAGTTGGGTTTCCATAGCTGCTAGTATAGTTTCTACAACAGCAGAACTTGCCTCTGGCAGAGCGCTCACCTCATTAACAAGGTAGACATTTCCCACAGGGCTCACTCACCCTCCTAGTACTTCTCGTCCATCTGAGGAGACAGCAATGGAGAAGACAGCAAAACGACGTTCTTCTGGCCTAGAGATAGCAAAGGAGTAGCTACACTAAGGGGAAGTCCTTTCACTTCTTGTCAGTCTACAAAGAATATACAAGAATTATAGAGAGGAGGACACGGAGGGCCGCCAACTCAAGCCAGCATGCTGATCACCTGAGAGAACCCAGAAGCAGTCCTTTAACTAGGGCTCACAGGATGGGCAATGCTCTCAGGAAGCCACCCAGAGAAATTGGCAACCAGTGCACTTTTCCATCTAGCTGGGAGCTCCTGATCGAGAGGTGCTCCTGGAAAGCCTTCCTTGGGAAGCTTCTGAGAAGTCTGACAAAAAAAAGCCAATACCTTAGGTCCAGGGCAGTGTGTGTGTCTCCTTCCCCATAGATATTGCAGATATGAACTAAGAGAAGAGAAACAAGAATTCCTTAGGATTGTGGGAAAGAGAACAGAAGTAAAACTAAGAAGGGAAAGAGCAAATGGCAAGGATGTCAGAGCACTTTGGGAGTGATTTCCCGAGGGCAAGGCAAGGCGTCCTCTCTGAGGGGAGGACCTGGAAGCTTCAGGTCCCAAGCTGGAGACACCGCGGAACCTGGTGCGTACTCACTGTAATCAGACCAGCTGGAGTACAGAAAGTGGTTTCCGTCAGGAGTGAAGGCCACATCCAAGACACTCCAGCCTACGTCCCGGGCCTTGATGCTTTTGAATTTATGGAAGCGGCCATACCGACAGTCGTACAGTCGGATTGTCTGATCT
>NW_004953337.1:0-1409 GCF_000317375.1 Microtus ochrogaster
ATCACGACATCTGCAGGAAATGTGTGGAACTGGATAACAGTATATGAAGTGAAATAAACTAAACTCAGAAAGATAAACAGCACAAATCTTCTGACGTGTGTGTGTGTGTGTCTAGGTGCATGTATAGATGTGATCATAGAATTATAAAGGGAACCATGAGAAGGGGAGAGGAGACCTTAAGTGGATAAGATGAAGGGTGAAAAGAAAAGGATCAGCAAGGGTTGAGGCCGAGGGAGGAGGAAAGGGCTTAGGTAAGGAACCAATGACAATCATGTATGAAGATGGCATAATGAAACCTATTATTTTCTATGTCAAGTTAAAAAGCTAATTAAATTTTTTTTCTTCTCATGGTATATAAAAGTATTGTCTATCTCTTCTCTATCACTAGCTTTATACAATGTTAAATGTAGACTTTAATGTATTCCACACGAATAATAAAAATCAACTATTTATATGATCATTTGAAAATGATGCACTCTTTTTTGCATAATAACAAAATATAGTGTTGTGGGATATTTGATCACACTGTGAAACCCTATGTCAAATAAATCAACCTTGGGTCAGTGAGTGGAGCCAGCATTTAGCTGGCAGGAATTAGCCATAGAGAGTACAAAGAGACAGAGAGATGGGTAGAGAGATAGATGCACAGGTTGAGGTAGCAACAATCCTTTGTCCCCGGTGCCTCCATCTCCTGATGAGGATGGTAGGAAAAACAGAGCATTGTGAGCATCAGAATTCTCTTCAGAAGGATAGCGGTTTCCTCTATTCAAAAAAATCCACAGATAGGATCTCTTGTCATGATCACACTTAGTTAGAAATCAATAGTAGGAAATATCCAGTCTTTCCATGTGACTCTTTATTCAAAGTCTTAATACATTGTAAGTGTGCTTTGAGTATTTTAGTCCACATTTGGAATGCATGTCTTTCATGATTTTGTTGTTGTTGTTGTTGTTGGTGGTGGTGGTGGTGGTGGTGGTGGTGTGTGTGTGTGTACTGCATGCATGTGGTATCTGAATAGTTACTGATTTACTCCATAGTTTTAAGAATACAACATTTCCCAGGCTAGTTACAAACTGATGACTGAAGTACTTCTCCCCAGTTAAATTCCCAAGTATCTGGGACTCCAACTCTGGGCCTCCATTTTATACAGTTTATTTTGAGTACCATCAGATGAAAAGAATGTTTGTCTCTTTGGGGTTCACAGTTCATTGTTGAAATTAGAAATATAAATTATATATTTGCAGGTAATTTTAAATGTTAAATGCTTTTCTTGCAACACTATAATACTAAAATTTAGATGTAACTAAATATTTAAATGTATTGGTATTAAAGATCATCTAATACTTAGTGTGTTTTCAGATCCATTTTATTAAACTAACATTTATTATATTTTTAGAGTGAATTTATTT
>NW_004953338.1:0-1409 GCF_000317375.1 Microtus ochrogaster
AAAAAAAAAAAAAAAAAGAAAAGAAAAGAAAAGAAAGTAATTTTATGGTTGGGGGGTCACCAAACACAAGTAGCTGTATTAATATTAAAAGGTCGAAAACCACTGGGGAAGGGAATCACACACACAAAGCAAAAATATCCTACCACTGAGCTAAATCCTCAATTGTTCCCACAACAGTTTTAATATAACAATTAGCTGTTTTGTCACTGATATAAGTATCAATCTTCTTTTTGTCTTTTGAGATATGATCTTGCTCTGCAGCCCAGGCTGGTCTCCTTCCTCCACTTCCCAACAACTGGCTGTGTGACTGTAGCCATTTGCCATAATGGTCTACCATCATATATTCTGACTCGTGGGAAAGGTCTAAACTTGTATGTATGTAGTTCTTTTTTATTTTATTTTTTTAATTTATTTATTTATTTATTTATTTATTTATTTTTGGTTTTTCGAGACAGGGTTTCTCTGTGGCTTTGGAGCCTGTCCTGGAACTAGCTCTGTAGATCAGGCTGGTCTCGAACTCACAGAGATCCACCTGCCCCTGCCTCCCGAGTGCTGGGATTAAAGGCGTGCGCCACCATCGCCCGGCCTATGCTTTTATTTTAAACTTATTTTACTTTTAATAACTGCCGTTTGCACATGTAATATGTTCAATAATTATGAGTTGCATCAATACATATTTCATATACTCTTATATATTCCCTTGCAAACATTTCATGTCTATGTGTTAGTGGTGTATTTACAAATAGCCCTTGAGCTGGCCTTTCTACCCCAGTTGTGATCCTCTTTGTATGCCCAGCTGTGGAGCCAATGTCTTCCAAATGCAACATTCCTTCCTGGAGAAACAACAGAGGTCCTGAAGACTCAAGAAATAAATGGAACTTACCGGGCTCAGAGAGTCACAAGATTTGTGAGGCATTTCTTTAAAGGTAGAGGAGCAATAAGCAATCATTTGGGATAGGAGACTCTCCCACTGGCTAGGCTGCCTGGAAGTCCTATAGTGAACTCCAGGGAAGAAATTTTCATTATCCGTCCATGTTGACATGGACCTGCTGGTGACTCAGTTACCTTCGGGTGGACCACATTCTTGTAAGTAACTTTTTAATCAGGAGTTCCGACTGTAACACCAATAAGTTCAATAGTTCTCCAAACTGATAGCGTGATAGTTACCTTTATTTTGGTGACTTATCTCAAATCTTTTCATATTGTTTATATTTTCCCAGTTTTCATATATTACTTTCCTTTTAGACAAATTGGTTATTTATTTCAATTATATTTTCTCTTGTTTTAAATGACTTATTTCATATTATGATGCTGTGAAAAGCATTTTGGTGTTTTTTAAAAGTCTGAAAATATTTTTATAGCAAATCTACAAACACTTTTTAGAAGCAATTTAGTTTTTTTTTTTTTTT
>NW_004953339.1:0-1408 GCF_000317375.1 Microtus ochrogaster
TACTTTACTTCACTTATGTATGCTTTAAAACTGTATATGCATAGATTTGTGTGTATGCATACATATAAAGCACTTTCCTACAAGAAAAAAGGGAATTTCTGTTCTGGCTTGGTTCCTATACTTGTGATAGCCACCATGACTGAAAGCAAGTTCTAACAGGGAAGGATTTATTTTATCTTACAGATGTCAGTTCATCATAATGGAAAGTGGAGGCAGAAGCTAAAGACAGGAACCTGAAGGCAGGAACCAAGACAGAGACCATGAAGGATCACTACTTACTGGCTTGCTCTCCATGGCTTGCTTAGTTTGTTTTCTCTTTTCTGGACCACTTGCCCAGAGCTCATACCACCCGTAGTGGGCTTGGCCTTCCCACATCAACCGTTAATCAAGAAAATGTCCCCACAGACTTGGCTACATGACAATGTAATACAAGCATTTCTCCAATTGATGTTCCTTCTTCCTGGTTTACTCTTACCTGTATCATGCTGACAAGCAAGAGCACATACACACGCACACATACACGCACACACACACACGTATACACACATACACACACATATGCATCCTAACCACCACAGCCCAAATCAAGAAAATAGAAATTAACAGTGAGACAGCTGTGGTGGAGCACACCTTTAATCCCAGCACTTGGGAGGTAAAGGCAAGCAGATCTCTGAGTTGGAGTCCAGCGTGGTCTACAGAGTGAGTTCCAGGACAGCCAGGACTCCACAGAAAAACTATTTTAAAATATATATATCAACAAAAAATTAATAGTGAGAAAATTAATAAATGTACATTTTGATTCTTAAAAGAAAAAAAAAACAAATAAAATCATACAACCTTAGCCAAACTGTTCAATGAAGAGAGAGGTGAGTATTGGAAATACCCACATGCAGAGTCTACAAACATTTAGGTTAGGGGATAATATAAACAATCCTTGTCAAAAAATTTAACAATTTTGGTGAAATAGATCAATCACCCCGAGGAACAACAAAAGCTTCCCCCAAATGACACAGTGTGAAGTAGATTGTTTGAAAAACAATGATGAAATAATACCAGCAAACAACTTTAATGAGTGCAGTGTTATAATACTATCTGAATACTTGAACAGTCTTCCATCTGTTGAGGACTTTTAATTATCAGGGAAAAGCCTGAGTAGTCTCACTGACATCCAGTATTGTAGGACATAGTTCATGTTACTCTCACATGAAGTATGGATACATTGAAGGAAAAGGAAACATCTTTTAAGAAAGGTGCTTGAAAGAAAAAAAGATTAAGCATGACACCATTACGTTGCAAGACCAGCACTTAGATGCCAAGAAAGGGGCCTTCTTGTGAGTTGTAGGCCAACCTGGGTACACTGACTTTGTCTTTAAAATCAAAAATTAAAGAGAAGAAGGGACATTAAAAG
>NW_004953340.1:0-1408 GCF_000317375.1 Microtus ochrogaster
CAGACATGACCTTCAAGGCCAAGCTGTACGACAACCACCTGGGCAAGTCCAACAACTTCCAGAAGCCTCGCAATGTCAAGGGGAAGCAGGAAGCCCACTTCTCTTTGGTGCACTATGCTGGTACCGTGGACTACAACATTATGGGCTGGCTGGAAAAGAACAAGGACCCCCTCAATGAGACGGTGGTGGGTTTGTACCAGAAGTCCTCCCTCAAGCTCATGGCCACACTCTTCTCCACCTATGCGTCTGCTGACACTGGTAAGTAAACAGCCCCTACAACGGGCTAGGGAGTTTCCACAGGTTTGGGGTCCAGAGGCAGCAGCCAGGCCCCACCAGTCCATCGGCACTGGCCTGCACCTTCCCCTACCCTGAGCCATGGGTATTGGAATACTTGTCTGTCTCCTGAAGACTGGGAGTAGCTGGAGGCCAGCAAGGGTGGGACACACATTTCTGTCAGACGCTCAGCACAGAGAAATGTAGAAAGATTTCAGTGCACATTGACAAGATGGCTGAGTAAAGGGTTAGACAGATGAGCCTCCAGAACGAAGAACAGGTGTGGTTTGAAATGACTCCAGGAAAGAAGAAAAAGAGTTGAAAGCGGAAAGAGCTTGAAGGCGGGGTTAGGAGAGGGGAAGGCAGGGCCGTAGTGGTGTTTCCAGCCTTATCTTAGCCTGCACTCTCCTTAGCTTCCAGAGGCAGTTTCTTCCACCCTCATGGAAAATAGTTTGCCCAAGTCACACAACCCCTGAGGAGCAGAGCTCTGCCCTTGCCCAGGAGCACCTGTGTTTTTAGGTTCTTGCTCATGGGTTCTTCTCATGTTGTTAGGCGACAGCGGGAAAGGCAAAGGAGGAAAGAAGAAAGGTTCATCCTTCCAGACAGTGTCTGCTCTCCACCGGGTAAGGACCCAGAGATCGCAGAACACCTGGAGTGGGTAAACCCAGTCCTCTGTCCTGATGCTCAGTGTGTGGGAAGGACAGAAGCCAGTTACGTGGTCATTTTTTGGTACTTAAATACTACATGAAACGGAGCTCACTCTGTTTCCTTTGGGTGGTCCTGGTGATGGAGCCTCTGCAGCCCAGGGCTTGGGTGCCCAAGGGCAGATACATAAGGTCCCTGATTCCCCACCATACTCATATCCAGGAAAACCTGAACAAGCTGATGACAAACCTGAGGACCACCCACCCTCATTTTGTGCGCTGCATCATCCCCAACGAGCGGAAGGCACCAGGTGAGCCATGGGGAAAGTTTTAGTCAGGGGAGGCCGCCTGGCATCCACTTACCCAGAGACTGATTCCCTTCTGCCCTGCTGCCCCAGGGGTGATGGACAACCCTCTGGTCATGCACCAGCTGCGATGCAATGGCGTGCTGGAGGGCATCCGCATCTGCAGGAAGGGCTTCCCCAACAGAA
>NW_004953341.1:0-1408 GCF_000317375.1 Microtus ochrogaster
TTTTATTATTTTATTTCTTCCTTCACTGAGGGAAAACTTGTTGAGACTTCTTAGGTAAATTCAAGCCTGTACCTGAATGACCTATTAAAAGTGTACTTTTTGGGCTCTCCCTGTAACCAGTTATAACACCTTACTCATTTTCTTACTAATTAGTAGCATAAAAATTATTGAAATGCTTATTTCCTATTTTCTGGAGACATGATCTTAGAAAAAAAAATGTAAAAAAAAAAATAATGGAAAGTATCAGTAACCCCCCAAAAAAATAGGTAAATAAACAAAAGTTGAAAAAAAAAGTATTTTTCTGATCATATATGCAAAATATTACTTATTCAGAGTCTTTCTAACTGAAGCTGAATAGCCCTGTTCACATTTCATGAATTCCTTGAATAAAATTGCATTTAAGTTTTTCTCTCTAAAGTTGTGATTATTTGACATTTTTTGAGCATGTGACTGTGTGAGCATGTGAGTGTCTGTGTTTATGTGCCTGTAACACTGCAGTGTGTGCATGCCGCACTAGGTGTAGAATTGAAAGAACAACTTTCAGGAGGTAATTCTCTTTCCACCAAAGGTATTGGGAATTGAACTCTGATTGTCAGGTTTGTGCAACAAGTACTCTTACCTGAGGAGTAAAAGTACTTTTTACCATTCCAAAGCAATCATTTAAAACTGCAATTTAATGGGAACCATAACTCCAGACTATATTCAAGCACTGAAATGAGAAATAAAGCCTCTTACCTGAGGGAAGAGATGGAGGTGATGCATGGCTAAGCACTTGGGTCCTGGCTACACTTAAGTCAGCGTAAACCACTGATGTGTCCATTGCAGGTGGAAGATGTGACACTGACTTCTGGACGAGGTAAAACTCAAAACTCTGTTTGGCCAAATGAACAAAAGGAAATCCGCTCTGAACGCTCTACTGTCTGCATCCACACCCACACACACTTGCAGTTGAGAGTTTCTCCACTGTTACCGAATTTGGTATCCATCGTGCTCACACAGTTTGCATGTTCTTATCTTTCAAGCAGAAAGATGGTAGGCATTTTGAGAAAATTCTGGAAAAGACTTTTTGTCTTTCCTTCTTTAACCATCTGTTCTCAGTTATTTCCTCAGAATAAAGGTCAGAGTAAATTACTACCTAATATAGAATATTCCTTTACTCTATGTGACTATATTTCACTGTGATTGGTTTATTGAAGAAGCTGAACAGAATAAGTTTAGGCAGGACAGTCAGACGTGGAGAATGCAGGAAGGAAAAATGATGAGTCTGGAGTTGCCAGCCAGATGCAGAGGAAGCAGAAGATAATCTGCCATGTTAAAATATGCCACCACACGGGAGAGTGCACATAAGGAACACGGAAGAACTAGTTAGTAATAAGGCCGAGCTGTTGGCTGAGCATTTACAATATAA
>NW_004953342.1:0-1408 GCF_000317375.1 Microtus ochrogaster
GATATAAAATATATCAAATTGTGAGTGTGTGTGTGTCTATGTGTGTGTGTGTAATGTATTAAAGGCAGGGTTTCATATTGGCAATGTTGACTTCAAACCTGCTATGTAGTGTTGGAGGATGCTGCTTGTTTGTTCCAGCTGCTCAGCACCAAAATAATCACACAGAAACTGTAATTAATTAAATCACTACTTGGCCATTGGCTCAAGCTTCTTATTGGCTAGCTCTTACATATTAACTTAACCCATCTCCAGTAATCTCTATAATGCCATGTGTCTGTGGCTTACCAGGTAAAGTTTTGGCATCTTTCTCTGGTGAGGACACATGGTTTCTCCTTGACTCCTCCTTCTTTTTTCCAGCATTCAGTTTAGTTGTCCCTGCCTACCCAAGTTCTGCCCTATCAACAGGCCAAGGCAGTTTCTTTATTCACCAATGGTATTCACAACATACAGAGGGGAATCTCACATCATCTCCCTTTTCTGTTTAAATTAGAAGGAAGGCTTTAACTTTAACATAGCAAGATTACATATAATAAAACAGGCCCATCAAGAATTATCGTTACAATATTTATATGTACTTTATTTTGCTTCATCACTAAGGAAAATTATATTCTTCAACTCCATCAAAGACTCCAGAAGGATATAATATTACCTAAGTAAACAGGAGGTACATTATAATCAACTTCCAACACTCTAGAATTTACAAGAGACTTCTCACTACCTGGACAATCATCCAAAGTTCTTCTGTACCATTGGGGCATCCATCTTCAGCCTATAGGCCCAATGTATCTGTCAGACTTTTCCATGAAGCACGAAATTTCAAAGACAGCTTTGCTTCTATTGGCAGTTTGTCAATCACATTCTTTTCTGTCCTGCAGAATGCCTTGCAGACTCTTTCATGAAGCAGGAACCCTGAAGGACTGTCTTACCTTCCTTAGGCAACTTTAGCAGTCATTTCTCTGTGGGTCCTGCATATCCAGTTCACATAGCATACCATAAAGCAGTCCAGGTAATAGCAGTTTCTTGCCCAAATGGCTAGCAAATTCCATAAGGAGACTCTTCAATGTTCATCTCCCTCTTCAAGTAAATGGTGCTGCCAGGAGCAGTTGTGTCTCATTGTCATGAAAAATTTTAAGTTCTTAAAATATTTTAAATGTCATATTCTGTAGTCTTTGAAAAGTTTTAAAAATGCTATCCATCTGAAATACATCTCTGTACAGCTAGAAAATCTAACATGACTACAAACTTTACTATTATAGATGACTCTATTTTAACCTATATTTATACTTATACATTACATTTTAAAATGAGCCACACATACTGTAGCTCATTCAAGGTTTACTATTGACTCTGTTGTTTTCTTTCTTGTGTAGAAAGTCATTACCTTCCTGTGATCCCAAATGTTTTTATT
>NW_004953343.1:0-1407 GCF_000317375.1 Microtus ochrogaster
TGCTGTTTTGAAACTGATGCTTCCTTGGCCATACTGCTAGCATAAACTCTGATGAGGTCTGGCTATGGAGCATTTAAATGGAGCTTCTGAGCAACATACTACAATTTGCTTAATGGCAACATAGACCAGCTGTGTGCCTAAAAATGGGGCAATGTACATGACTCTCAGAGGCAGCAAACAGCTCCACCATGCTGGACTGGGCAAAGCACTCATTGCCATATTTCCCCTAGCAATTAGGCTGCTTATGTTCATAAGAAGGGCTTAGCATTTAAAAAGGTATTTCTGGTCAGAAAATAATTACAGATATGCAATAAAGACAAATCAAGATGGAAACGGCCTCTAAATGGTTCACAGTGTTGGATAAATGTACATAAGCTTGTGAGAGAGAAGAAAAAGAGTATAGAGAAAAACAAGCCATGTAAAGATGAAAAATTCAGAGTCTGCATTATGTTTGCTATGGTATTTTATTTGATTTTTTTTTTACTGTGAAGGAGCTATGTAAACAACATATATACTTTAAAGGCATCTTGACTTCAGAATTTTAGTCTAAAGATATGTTTCTTTGAGAAAGAGGTTCTTCTTTTATTTCCACAGAAGATAAAATTCTGTGAATTTCCTCTAGACTAATGTGGTTTGATGGATGAAAACCCCATGAAAGGTTGCCTTGAACACCCATCAAAAATTATTTTGCCCAATAAACAGCAGAAAGCAGTTTGGAGAGAACTATGCCCATATTCCCAAATATTGTTTATAAATGTTTGCTTACATTTAAAGAGGGATATGCTATAGAGATTTGCATTGGTATGGTCTTGGTTTATTGATACAAATTTAAGGTCAATTTTGTTATATGTATATTTCTACTCTTGATTAAGGTATTGTGTTTATGCAACTCCTTTAAAAATGTAATCTATATTTAAAAAATATAGGTTAATAGATAATTATCTATAATAGTCAAGCTTGTAGTCATGTTAGTTAGATTCCCTACATGTACAGAGATGTATTTCAGGTAGATAGGCATTCTTCAAACCTTTCAAAGACTACAGAATATGGCAGCACCAATCTACTTCAACAGGATGATGGGCATTGAAGAGGCTCCTTATAGAGTTGTTTAGCCATCTGGGCAAAAGACTTATCTTGCCTGGACTGCCTAATGAACTGTACATACAAGACCCACAGAGAAATTTCCTGCTTTATGGAAATGTCTCCTGGATAATAAGGGTCTGTAGGCCTCAATGGTACAGAAGAACTTTGGATGACTGTCCAGGCAGTGAGATATCTCTGTCAATTCTAGACTTTTGGAAGTTGCTTACAATGAACTTACCGCTTATTTAGGTAATGTTATATCCTTTTAGAGTCTTTGATGGAGTTGAAGAATTGATAGTTATAGTTCTTCTTAGTTATGATAAA
>NW_004953344.1:0-1407 GCF_000317375.1 Microtus ochrogaster
ATGGAGAAAATCTGTTCACTCAACAAACACATAATGGACACTGCTCTGGTAGAACACATCCACTACCAAATCCAACTACCTAGAAATAATCTTTGACATTATTGTGACATTTTGTGCATCTGTGTTCTTTTCTGTCTTTCATTTCTAAATTCCTTCTTTAATTTATTTTAATGGGAATAATTTTTGAATATTTTATAATTGACCTGTATATTTTTCATTTAGACAATGTTTTCAAGATTCTGAGCAAACGGACTTTTCTAATCATTTCTCAGTCTAGAATAACTGCCGATTGTTCTCACTCTTCAAGCTGTTTTCTTCAGTGGTGCTTTCTTTGCTTTGTAAGTCTTTATTATTTCTACGTCTTGCTATGTAGCCTGGTGTGCAGTTCTATGCCAAGGGCTGAGGCCACAGAGTGATTCTAGTGCATTTCCTGCACTCAGGAGATCGTATTGTATTCAGAAAACATATAATGGAAAAGATAATCATTTTAATGATTTTTAATTTAACATATTTAAGTTGCTATTTCTACACTGTTACATTTACTGTGTGGTATGTTTTTAATCAACACATAAAGTTGTATAATACTTGCGGGGTGCCATGTAATTTGTGTATGTTTGTGTGTGTGTACACATGGGTGTAGACTGGCTTGTAAGCCTCACTTCAAAGAACAGTCTTACCTATTCCGCATTACTGTTTCTGCCTGACAGAGATGGTGTTAGTGAGGGTGTGTTATGTTACAAAGAAAGGTGGAATGGAGAACTTTAAGACACTTTTTTTTCCTATAAATATTTGTTATTTTTTTATTTTACATGTATGTGTGTAACTGAATGTATGAATGGTTAGTTAGCTTTTTCTTTCTCCCTTTTTTCTTTCTTAACACAAGCCTAAGTTCCTCCTCCTACTTACTCTCCCTGTCCACAACTTCTACCTATACCGACCGCCTCCTTTGCTATTAGCTGTTCAGCTTAGTTAGTTTTGTTTTTCGGGACAGGATTTCCCTGTGTAGCTTTGGGGCCTACCTGGAACTCGTTCTGTAGACCAGGCTGGCCTTGAACTCACAGAGATCTGCCTGCCTCTGCCTCCCTAGTGCTGTGATTAAAGGTATGTGCCACCACCACCCCTCAGGGGCCGTTCAGCCCCCACCTCCCCTATTCACCTTTTATTAGACCAATCAGGTGCCTTAGGCAGGCAAAGTAAAACAGCAACACACCTTTCCATGGTTAAATGCAACACGTCTTGTATGGTTAATCAAATATTCTGCAACATACATGTTCGCTGTGTGTATGCAGGTATTCACGGAGGCCAGAGGAAGGTGTTGCATCCTCTGGAACTGGAGTCACAGACAGAGAGTGCTTAGAGCTGAGCCTGAGTCCTTGGCAAGAAAGCAGAAGGGGCTCCTAACTCCTC
>NW_004953345.1:0-1405 GCF_000317375.1 Microtus ochrogaster
ACTGTACTAAAAGCTATAACTGATGAAAAGCTGATGTCTAGGCTGAACCACACTAAACAGTCTTGGCTCTGTGTAGGCTGAGGGCAGAAATGTTCCAAGAGGATCTGTAGAAGGGCTTGGCTTTCCTCCCATGAGTCTCCTTCAAGGATGGGATGAAAGCACAGGATGAGCCTCTGTGGTGAGGGCAGGTGCAGCATCCAGAGAGCAGAAAGTTGATGATCCTCCTCAGGGGAGGTGCCTGCCTCTAAAGAAACAAGGTGTACATAGTAATGTAGCATACCTGCTCAACATTGTACTTGTGTCTATTTGTAAAAAAAAAAAAATCATGTCCTATTTTATCATCTAGACTTTATTTGTATAGCAGTTACTGGTGTTGTAAAAAGAAAATATGGAAATTGGTTAAAATACTGTAAAATAGGTGGCAATATTGCTAGAGCTGGGACTCTGTTGAACACCATTCATTTTTCGTCCCTATTTGGACACTGTTGAAATTTACAAGAGGTCAAATGTTTCTAATCTTTCCTCTCTCAACCTAGAGTCATATACTCTTTGACTTAGCATAGATTCAAGCAATAGATTTGAAGTCTGTATTATTAAACTGGGACACAGGCTGCATTCTCTAGATACCCACTTAATTAGCCACTCTGTGTGTTTTACATTGCTCAGTGTAAACATCCTCAGAAAAAGACTTCTTTCCCGAATGTAAAGGACAGTCTTCCAAAGGACAGAAATTTTAAATTAAAAAAGAAAAGCCATCACGTTACTTGGGGCTCCTTGTTTTTATGCCCATGAAATACTTATGTACCTCCCATAACCTCCAAAATAAAGGCCTCTGACATTTGAGCATAACCTGTTCCCCACGAATCATGAGGGATGTTTGACTTCTTCAGTGTAGAATTCATCCGTCTTCTTTCTGGCCGAGGGTTACTGTGGTTGAGTTTGCATTTAGTCCTTGTTTGTAGGTGCCATTTCCCCTGAGGCTGAGTACTGATTTTTTCATCTGTTATGCACTGACAGGTTGTGGACTAAGCAGGTCAAAAAAGGTGACCCAGTCCATGTGGTTAGGGAAATACAAAACAAAGACTGGACCTAGGAAACTCAGACTTACCTTCCTCGCAGACAAAAAGAGTTTGTTCATCCTCTGTCGGAGACCCCACGTTTGTCTCAGGGTTTGGAAATGACTGGACTAGAGGATCCGGAGGCCACCTGAGGGCGCTCTGCATATGTGACTTCTTTATTAGAGTAAACATGCATCTCCGTGTACAGAAACCATTTTCAACTGGCTGATGAGCTTAGCATATGAGTTTAATAGGTTTAATCACCACAATTACAGAATAGATCAATATTTTTACTGTCCTTTGTCATTTACAAAACACACTTTCCCATGTGTGTTCTTTGATCCTAA
>NW_004953346.1:0-1405 GCF_000317375.1 Microtus ochrogaster
AAGAGAGAATAGTAAAGCCCATTGTGGCTTCTGTGGGTTCACAGGACTGATGGCAGCCAACCTGAGTGTGTGACAGGGCTGACCAAGTTTTATTTTTGCTAAACCTCTACAGCCTCTTGCCTTCCACGTTGAGCCCTTAACAGGCTGTGAATACTTGAGTAAAAACAAAACTAAGATCTTTCAAAAATTGTTAAAGGAGGAAAGACTGTTTTCTTTTTAATTTATTAGAAATTCAACAGTAAAGCCTAACATGGTTCTACTTAGTTTCCCTTGGGGAAAAAAAATTCATTACAATGAATTAACTTTAAATTCAGAACTTAATGTGAAAACAAGAATACTCCTAGGGGTGACTTATTTTGAAAAATATAATTATTTCACTGCCCTGTCTGGACTGCACCATCCTTGTTCTAGGGGTACAGGTTCTTGGTGTTCTTTGTTTCAGTTTTAGGTTTCAGAGCAGTGTAAGACTACAGAAAATTTCTAGCCAAAAGAGATTAACATTTCCATTGGGCCCCCTACTCCACCACCTGCAAAAGACCCATAGGTTTATTTTATCTTGCGTATTGCACTTAAATAAAATACTGGTTTTATACTCATTATATCTAGTGCATTTCCCCATCTCCTCTACCCCTACATTTTCCCCTCCCCATCAATATCCTTTCTCAAACCACCAGAACACAGGCACTCCCAATACCTTTCATCTTTCCAAGTCTTTTGCTGACCTGTCCCAATTATGCAAGAGGCCTTTAGAAAATTTCTCCCTATCACAGGCTCCTGTAGCATTTCCAGGGTCCACATGCAGGTGGAAGACCAAACTTGACTGTCATGACAACCACTGAAATTGTCTGCTACTCTTTGGGCAAAAGGGATTGTCAGGGAGAGGTCTAGCCTCCTGCCTACTTTCCTAACTTCAAAGTTGATACTGTGGTGATACCACCAGCAGGACCTCAGCCTCTCTGTTCTTCTGTTCCTGGGGGAGAGGTGGAGATGGTACTGTTGCAGGAATTCTCACATTACAAATTAAGTAGGAGAAAGGCAAAGATTTCCTTAAAGTTATTTCATCTGTTTACAGTGGAATTGAACCAGTTGCTTACAATTTCATGACGGTGGTGGCAGTTGGCTGGCTGTGAACTTCAGAAGACATGAAGTTCATAACCACAGCATAGATCACATGATCATCCCTCAAGTTCATTAATTACTGTGAATTGGGAGAAAGTATTGTGTGATATTGTAATTGCATTCTAACAATAAAGCTTGCCTTGAATCAGAGGGCAGAGCTAGACAAAACTGACCAAAATTAATCAAAGAGATTTTTTTTAATATTTATTTATTTACTTATTATGTATACAATATTCTGTTTGTGTGTATGCTTGCAGGCCAGAAGAGGGTACCAGACCTCATTACA